>NC_082403.1:14685160-14702660 GCF_031168955.1 Gadus macrocephalus
GGGGTGATGGTCCTCTCCCTCATTTCAAGAGCACCGCGAGGTCTCTTATGTAAGGAATAGTCTGCCACCTGTTATCAGGGATGCTGATTCAAAACTCAAACCCAAACTAAAACCCACCTCTTCTGTGTTACTCTCTGCTGTGGCTCATCGGAGAGGCCCTCCTCTCTGGTTACAGCTGATTTCACCTGTTAACCAGTACTAGTCCACCCTGCTTCCCACGGGTACAGAATAAGAGCTTCCCTGGCTGCATGTTTCTCCAGCCCCATCCAACCACAGAGGTGTGTGGAGACTGGACCCTGGACAACCCAGAAGCCCCCCAGCCTCTCACCAGCTTGCCACCTTCACGTGGACAATACAAATTTTCCGTTTTCCCCTGTTGTGTTTCAAAAAGGTTTGCTTGTTCACTCCTGAGGTGATTTAGGGCCCCGTTGTCCCCCTCACCGGGCCTGGGGGAGGGCCCCACCTCCCCTGCCCACGGCTCTTCCTCGGGCATTAAGCTTTATCTCGCCCCTGGGGGGCTAGGGTTAGGGGCTGTCATAAAGACATGGCCTGTAGACCTCTTTGAGAATGGATTAGGGGCTATATAAGTTAAAGGTTCTTTACTTGACTTGACTTCAAAGTAGTTTGACAATTACGATAATTAACTTGGGAAAGGGAGAAACGGTTTAAATCTAACCAGAAAATTGCGCATAAGATCCCAAGTAATAAAACACTCAAAACAATACAATACAAGTATTAAGGTGCAAGAAGTTACACAATTTGCAAGGGGGCTCGAGCTTGCCGGGCTTTGGGAGAGATGGAAGACACACACACACACACACACACACACACACACACACACACACACACACACACACACACACACACACACACACACACACACACACACACACACGTGCATACGCAAGCACAAACTCACGCACACTCACGCAGACACACACACATACACACGCACTGGACACACCATGCACTGACACACACGCACACACACACACACACACACACACACACACACACACACACACACACACACACACACACACACAGCACACACACACAAACACACACACACACACACCCGAACACACCCACACACACAGAAAGTCAAACACACAAACACAAAATCACAAACACACAAACACACACACACATTAGCCGTAGGTGTTAAAACTGATCAGTTTGCAGCAATGTTTCCCTTTGGGCTGATTTGCTTCCTGTCTTTTGCGCCATCCGTTTCCTCCAATTCAAACTGATTGTTTCAGTGTTTTCTTTGGGTCAGCTGCCAGGCCAGTGTTGCATGGCCAAGCTGGCTGCCTCTTCATCATCATCAACTCTCTCTATTATGTTTCTTATCCCGAGCCCTGACCCATCTTTGGCAAACCTGCCTCTTCTTCAGTTCTGTTTTCCTCCACAAGCACTGGCCTAAAGACAAGATTAGACCTTTCCGTTTAGGAAGCTCTTTTGTTTTTTTCTTAATTCTAACTTAATGCTTTTTGTTAATGGTTGAAAAGTTCTTTATGAGTAACATATTTGGTCATAATATATAATATAAATATTTGCACCAATGGTGCTATTTCAATTAATCTTGATAATTTTTCAAAGAATACTAGCTATTTGTAACCAGAAAAGAGAGACTTACTTGTGATGAACCCAAACTGAGGGCCCAAACCAGGTCCCAGGATGGACTGATGACTGCCTCCATAAGGGATTTCTATACATGGTTATAGTAGGGCTGCTCGATTATGGGAAAAATCATAATCACGATTATTTTGGTCAATATTGAAATCACGATTATTCAAACAGTATTTTTGAGTTTAAAAACATGCATTTTATTCAGCATGCCTCCCCCAAAAAAAACTTTGTAACCTAGAACTTTGAAATTTCGCCTTTAAAAAATACACAAAATGGTAAAAAAGAAAATGTTCCAATCTAAAATAATATGCAGATATGTATCAGCTGTTCTGCGATTCTATAAAACATACAATTTAAACCATAGTAATCAAATAATCGAAAAACTCGATTATGTTAATTTTGTGAATGTTTGATGCTAAAATCGAAATCGCAATCAAAATTAGATTAATCGGCCAGCCCTAGTTTGTTATTATGACTACATTGGACCAGTCCGACGAAGACACAGATCCCTTCGGTCATGACTACACAGCATTCAGTGGAATAGGGTGAAGAGGTCACCGTGTATTTGCGTGGTTGTGTGTGTGTTTGTGTGCGTGAGGTGTTGTGTGTGTATTTTCGTGTGAGTGTTTGGGTGTTTGTGTGACTGTGCCTGTGTGGTTGTGTGTGTGACTGGTTGTGTGTGTTTTGTGTGTGCGTGTAGTTGTGTGTGTGTACGTGTGTGTACGTGACTGGTTGTGTGTGTGTGTGCGTGTGTGTGTGTGTGTTTGCATGCATTAAAAACATACAACCTGCTGCTGGATAAAGTGTGGTCCTATATCGTGTGGTCCTATATCATCAACTATGTCCCCAGCCCTGATCCCCCCCCCCCCCCCCCCCCCCCCCCCCCCCACGTGATGACATCATGTTCAGGTTAAGCATCACCAACCCCAGACCTTCCATGATGTGCTTTGAGGAGAGCATGTCTGAAGGCGTTCAGGGCGTGTCTCTGTGGGCCAGCAGCGCGTCCCCTCCCTCAGACACGCCCCTGGAGGCCTTCAGGGCGCTTTAATATAATAATGTAATATTGTGATCCCTTTTTATTCTCAGCATTTGGAATGTAGGGGTTTGAGGGACGACCCCAAGGGCCTACCTGCCCCTGTTTCTGAGCTAGATGCCCGAGCCTCTACTGCATCCCCATCAGCAATGAATCAGCTAAATGTTAGTGTGTGTTTGTGTATTCTTGTGGTTTAATCCCTACTGTGGGGGTGCTGTCTGAGACGAAGGTCTCCTCAGAGCTTTGGGGCAACATGCAGCCCTCATTAACTTCACACTCCACAGCTCTGCTCTGCATGGCTCACACCGAACTCCCTGTGGTGGGTGAGTGTTCGTATGTCGGGTGTTTTCGGTAGCTGACGTGTTTTGAGTCATGTGCACACATATGGATTCCGGCAGCGCTAGAGCACTGTGTTATATTGTGATTGCATGGATGTTTGTTGGTGTGTGACTGTGTGTGTATGTCGGTATGTTTCTTGGTGTCTGTGTCTGTGTGTTTTTGTATGTGTGTGTGTGTTTGTGTGTGTATGTGTGTTTTTGTATGTGTGTGTCTGTGTGTGTGTGTGTGTGTGTGTGTTTTTGTATGTGTGTGTTTGTGTTTGTGTGTGTGTGTGTGTGTGTGTGTGTCTGTGTGTGTGTGTGTTTTGTGTGAGTGTGTGTCTGTGTGTGTGTATGTGTGTGTGTGAGAGTGTATGTGTGTGCGTCTGTGTGTGAGGTTCTACATTGTATACGAGGGATATGGGACAGCTTTCCCCGCCGAGTCAGAGCCAACAACACATCACACACCATCCTGTATGACTTTATGTCCTGTTCCTCTCTAACTCATATGGTGTTGAATGAACAGCATTACCCAAATGCATGCAAATCCAAAATCACAAGCGCAATACGGCTGACTATTATTATCAAAGATATACATCTTATATATCGGCGTCATACAACAATAAGATGTTTTCAACACAAAGTGCAGAATGTGGTCCAGAGAGTAGGTTGAATCCACATAAAGGACAACAGGCCTACGTTGTAATCTGTACTCAAAGAAGACCTTTCCTCTTCCACATGGGGAGGCAATGAGAGTCGGTCTGTTTCATTGTCAACAGCTGTCGGTGTGGCTTTTGCATTGGAGTTGTGGCTTTGCATTCGTGTTATGGCTTCTGCAGTTGTGTTGTGGCTTTTTGCATTAGTGTCTAGGCATTTACAGTTGTGTTGTGAGTTTTCTGTTTGTGCTTTGTGTGAATCAGCTTGTCGCAGTCTTATATAGCTGTCACTTTGGTGTGTCGTGCGTTGTTATGGCTGGTGGTGGTTCATGGGCCGGATTGTAAACAAAACAACCTGATCCCAAACAGGAGGTCAGAACGGGTTCAGGACGGTCAACAGGCTGAATGTGGGTGGATGTGTATTTTATTTATATACACATGTGTATGTGTGTAAATATGTGTGTGCTAGATTGTATGTGTGTGAGTGTGTGTGTGTGTGTGTGTGTGTGTGTGTGTGTGTGTGTGTGTGTGTGTGTGTGTGTGTGTGTGTGTGTGTGTGTGTGTGTGTGTGTGTGTGTGTGTGCAGGCCAGCAGTGTCCCCAGCAGTGTCCTGTCTCTCCTGCTGTTTCCCTCCTCACATGACCACACATCCTTCCTGGCCATTGTTGTGTTCGCGCTGAGTGGGAGAGGGTCTACATGGTGAGGGAGTGAGGGTCTACAAGGTGAGGGGGTGAGGGTCCACATGGTGAGGGGGTGAGGGTCTACATGGTGAGGGAGTGAGGGTCTACAAGGTGAGGGGGTGAGGGTCCACATGGTGAGGGGGTGATGGTCTACATGGTGAGGGAGTGAGGGTCTACAAGGTGAGGGGGTGAGGGTCCACATGATGAGGGGGTGAGGGTCCACATGGTGCGGGGGTGAGGGTCTACATGGTGAGGGGGTGAGGGTCTACATGGTGAGGGGGTGAGGGTCTACATGGTGAGGGGTGAGGGTCTACATGGCTGATCTGCAGGACAGAGCAGAGGACAGAGGACAGAGGAAAGGACAGAGGACAGAGGAGAGAGGAGAGTACAGAGGAGAGGACAGAGGACAGAGAGGAGGACAGAGGAAAGGACAGGGGACAGAGGACAGAGCAGAGGACACAGGAGAGGACAGAGGAGAGAGGAGAGGACAGAGCAGAGGACAGAGCGTTCAAGGCCCCATGGGCCAGGGTCTTTTTAAATGGAGAGATGGATTAGGCCTGGCCAATATATATTCATGTTTCAACTGAGATCTGAATAATAATCAGATTAGCAGTTTCTACCTGCTTTGGGCTGATGAGCAACGACAGGTTGTTACTTGGAATACGATGTCAATATAATACATTCATCATGATGGTAGTGATGTGGTCACGGTGTGATTATGTTACTTCCATTTGCTGTTTATCGTGAATGACAATTCAATGATTTATTTTCAGGGCTGCCTTTTGTTTTAGTGTTTTGCCCCTGGTCTCTGACCTCACTGAGGAAAGCCCCACATTAGGAGAGTATACACAGCTAAATCCCCCCTTTGTTTCCTGTTGATGATCTACTTATTGTGTTCCCAAACATTAATGGGAGAAAGACACAACAACTAGTTGACTTGGGATCAGGGACGCCGCGAGGATCCTAAGCTTTTCCAGGTGTGTGTGTGTTTGTGTGTGTGTGTGTGTGTGTTTATGTGTGTGTGTGTGTGTGTGTGTGTGTGTGTGTGTGTCTTTTGTGGCAGAGCTTTTAAACAAACGAATCAATAAATAAACACTGAAATGTATTTGTGTGTGTGTGTGTGTGTGTGTGTGTGTGTGTGTGTGTGTGTGTGTGTGTGTGTGTGTGTGTGTGTGTGTGTGTGTGTGTGTGGGGGGGGGGGGGGGGGCTTGTGTTTTCCTGCTACCTGCCAGGAAGATAATCCTATTGGTTCACCTTTGCAAACATCCCCTTCTTAAACGCCCTCCTCCCCTCCACGCCCCCCCCCCCCCCCCCCCCACCCCAGGGCCCAGACCCCTCCTGCAGGGGCCCTCCCCCCGGTGGAGCTCAGAGGGCTTTCCTCGACTCTGCAGACCCCAGGAGTGCACATTCCTGTCCCAAGGCACGCCAACATCTTTCTAAGTGTTTGCTTTTTTAGTGCGCTTTCCCTGCTGCGTTGCCATGGAAACACTTGTCGAAAATAAAAGCTGGGTGCCACTGCCTCCTCTCATGTATTCCCCTGTTTGGTCTTCTGTCAATTTTTTAGGCGGATTAAGGATAGATCAATAGTTTTGATAATCATTGATTAGCTTTTCAAAACTGAATAAATAATTTAGATCTGCTTCAATGTGTCTGCGCTCATGACGAAACCTCAACAGCCAGACCTAGCCCATATGCATGTGTTGTTCCCCTGTGGGCCAGCGTTCCTTATAACCTCATGAATATAATTATAATCCCAGTAATCACCTCACTGCTTTAGGCCGTGAAACAACAACACTTGTTGTTGTGACATTAGTGGCTGATGCCCTTGTTGCCGGGCAGACTCTTCCCAGTATACAACTCTCTTCACTGCATCTGCTGCATGCAACATTTAGAAGCTCTGCAGTGCCTTCGTTCCTGCGGCCTTCTCGTTCCATCACAGAGCTTCGACCGGGAGGAATGGCGTGCCTCTATAGGCGGGGAGCGTCTGTTTGGTCTAGACGCCAGAGGCATGGAGCCGGCGTCGTCGGAGAGAGCAGCAGACGGGTCCACACATGCAGGGCAGCTGCTTCTCAGTACCGTTACGAGAGCCGGGGAAGGTGGAGCCACATCCACCCAGAACACCACGTCCACGTGGCGATCACAACAACAAGGTTTGTAGACATGGAGATGTTTGTTGATGTTTCCTGCAGACGTCGGACCACTGATGAACACGCTGTCCTGATTGGCTGCTGCTCCACTTCCACCGGCGATGGAGGGGGCGGGACGACCGCACGGCGCCCGTCGGTTAGCTTTGATGATCGCACACGAAGGGAAGAGGACGCGGATCAGGACCTGTTTACTGGGACGCACTGAGGCATGATGGGTACCGAGCTGGTCTGAACCCAGTAGGCCGGCCGGGAGGAGGCCGAGGAAGGAAACCCATCTCCGCCCTCTGCGTTAACAAAGACTCTGCCGCCGACAAAACACACTTCCTGCGCTGAGCATGCAGGGTCGCTGCTGCTACGACACACACACACACACACACACACACAAACACATGTATGCCCATACACACACACATTCATACACACACTCACATGCTTGCATACACACACATACACACACACATTTGTGTATACACTCACATACTCACACTTTTTTATGCACACACACGCACACTACATTACTGTTCATACTGAATCATGACACAAATCGTCTGAGGACAAATCTGTCTCCTTGATAACTCGAAGCCGGAATAGTCAAAGAAATTAAAATGATAGAAAGTGTTTGAAGTGGAGCAACAGGAGCAGACAGCGAGGGGGAGAGGGATGAATAGAGAGGGGAGGGGGGGGGGGGGGGGGGGAGAAAGAGAGATTTATATTCTCTAAATCAAGAGAGAACAGTTTCTGTGAAATCTTGAGCGATAAACCCTTTTTCTTGCCTCTTACAGTAACATCTGTGGCCCAGATCAAAGTGCTGCGTTCCACCCCTGACCCCCCCTGACTGAGGCCCAGTCTCCAGCGGCCCCCTCCACATGTAGTTCCTCAAGCTCTCAAAGGGTCCGTACTCCCGTGGCGATGCCGACCTCTTTATAGTCCTGCTCATACACATACCAGACAATGTCAAGGACGCATTCTCAAAGTCACCTTTTTATCAACCATCCTGCACATTCAAAAACATTCATTTTGAAAAAGCGTGTGACTTTCAGGATTCCATCGATGAACGCCGCATAACGTTAGTATTATGGTGCTGTTTAACATCAGCCTGACGTGGGGACAGCGGCGACAGAGCAGCCCTGCCCGCCTGGAACAGGACAGGCGCGTCAGATAAACAAGCAGGGCCCTGGGAGACCTGTGGCTCCTCTCAGCGTCTCCGGACTGGGGCTAGACAGTGATCATGGGAGAGCAGCGGTCCAAACAAGGATGAAAGCAGATCTCCACGGCCGAGGTCTGGGGGAAGGTCACTGTTTACGTAACTCTGTGAGACGCTCCTTGATCTCGTCTCGAGTACAGATGTCCTCTTCCTCTACCGTCCAGGAGAGCAGCGATCTGGCCGCCATCGTGAAGCGGTCTGATATGAAGCAGGCGTGTGTGCTCGGAGGCACGTGTACAGAGACAGCTTCAAAATATTCAGGACAAAACACTGAAAGGCCGTTTCATCCAGGGACCATCTAGCTCTATGGTTATCAAAGTGACCAGACGGCATTCAGAAATCACTACATTTTGGCAAAATGGAGATTGTTTCTAATATCAACTGAAAGTGCTTCTCATTGAGGCCATTCAGCCACATTCAGACCCTCTTCCTGCTCTGCTCTCGTGGCCCTCTCCAGTGGGAGGGGGTTGGCTGTGAGTATCAGTGGGGCCTGGTGTGGGGGTGGGGGTGGGGGGGGGGTTATTCTAAGGAAATGGACGAGGCCAAGGGAGGGGCGAGAGTTCCTCCTCTCTTATCGTCGCGTCCTCCTGTCTTAACGGCTCGCTGTGCGTAGCTCACCCCCGTCAGAGCTGACGCCCGGCCGGTGAGGGCAGGGCAGGGCAGGGAGGGGACAGATTAGCAGTTCACACACTCGATGTTTAGGGACAGCTTGACTGCTCTCACACCTCTCCAGGCACGGTGCTTACAGGCGTCGTAAAAAAGTAACGGCTGAGGACAGAGCTTCACACGTACGGCGCGACCGCTTCCTCAGGCTCTGCTAAGGAGACTCAAAAAGGAAAGCCCTACAGGTTATAATAACCGGGGAAATGTGAACTGATATGGGTACTGACATAGGCATGACATGAGCGTCTGGTAGCTTCCCTGGAATCGGTCGCTGACTTTTATTGCCTCGTATTGTCGGGAACTGGAGAGGCAATAAAGTGCACAGCCGTTTCAGACGGAGAGCACAGCCCAGATAGTTTGTAACTTCTGGGAACTCCAAGTCTAGGAGGAAGGGAGGGAGGTGGGGATCCCAGGGCCAAGGGGAGGAAGATGTGTTTGGAACCAGAACAACCTTTCTGACTCAGCAGGGTCAGAAGGAAGGCCATCTTGGGTCTCGCCCTGACCCTGGTCTCAGCACGTTGATCCCGTGCCCTTGACATCACGCTGGCTCCCCGGGGGAGGGCGGAGGGCAGGACGGGGCAGGAAAGGGACTCTGATTGGATGGCATGGGATCAACCAGGCCGGGTGCATCCCCTCCCTCCATCACTCAGACTCTTTCCTGGCCAACGTTCCTGGAAAAGGGCTGGAGCTCAACGTGTCGGTCCACAAACCCATACCCACAGGGGGTCCCTCTGAGGGGATGTCCAGACCCCCAGACCTCTGGCTCTTGAAGTCCACTCACCTCTCAATCAGATCAGGTTTAAGATATCGCTTAACATGGAAAATCCCAAAGGGAAATTCAGTGTGAAAACAGTGTTTTGGTAGAGCTACAAATTATGAAATAAAAACATGAGGAATATAGGTAGGTTCCCGACCCGTCTACTCCCAGTTCGGGGCATCTGGTAAGGACGCCCACTGGGTGCCCCCCTTGGGAGGTGTTCCAGGCACGTCCAGTGGGGAGGAGTCCTCTGGGAAGACCCAGGACTAGGTGGAGAGATATCTCCACACTGGCCTGGGAACGCCTCGGGATCCCCCCGTCAGAGCTGGTCAATGTGGCCCGGGAAAGGGAAGTCTGAGGCCCCCTGCTAGAGCTACTGCCCCCGTGACCCGACCCCGGATAAGCAGTTTGAAGTTGAAGGATGAGGGTAGGTTCCCACCTTCCCAGCCTGCTCCTGAATGTCAGAAGGCCAGGGGCATGTTTCAGTCCAACTTTCATTTGAGGAGACTTAGAGAAGCACGCGAGAACATTGGGTGTACAGAAAACATGCACAAATGTACATCTTAAAGAAAGACCTGTTTATGATGCTACTTTTTCTACTGCTTATTGAACAATTGTAAATATATAAATAATGACATATATATTTTTATATGATGTATAAATGTGCCTCATTAGCCGTGCATGCCATGGAAAACAAACTTATTGTTTTCTATATTCCTGAATAATTTATTGAATAAAACTCTGCATTTCAAATAGCGTCTGGGATAGTTTCTGATCTAACAGACTCTCTAACAGATCCTGGAACAATGTTTTGCTTTGGAAGGACTTTTTGCTCACATATTTCATCATATAATTGAAAGAATGTGTCACTGGCAACGATTTTCAGCAAAGGGTGAATCACTGTACGCATGCACGCACACACACAGACACATTAAGACAATATGATATTTAGAGTGTTTCTATTTTATAATACTGTGTACACTGTATCTAATCCACAGCATTAAAGCCATTAATAGTTGCAAAAGATGCAGTCGCGTTTCAACTTCAACCCACTGTCCTCAAGGTTGTATTTGTTGTATGACGCACACGCACACGCACCAACACACACACACACACACACACACACACACACACACCACACACACACACACCGCTTCCTTCCTCTTGTTTGTGCTTGTTATTGTTCTGAGAGGGTCACATCTTGCTGGAACCAGAACTGGCAGGGCGCTATCGTCCAACACAACGCTCCTAACGAACCAAACAACGTCCCCCACTGTTCCCAGTCTGCCCATCGCTCAAATCGATGGGCAGACTGGAGCTACAGCTGGCTCCTCACAATGATGACGTCCCCTCGTTGGCCCTGTGCCATGTAAAAACGTTCGGTGTATTCTCTGATGTAAACCATTAGTTTAGACCACTAATTGCCATTAATAATTGGTGGATGGCAATTCAAATTGTTTAATACCCCCCCCCCCCCCCCACCATCACTGCTTGAGGCATCTTTGCTTCGTTGACTTGGACGAAAACATGTTAACCATGTTTAGAAAAGGCTAATTGGAAAAATGTGTTACAATTGGGTGAAGCGAACGAATAGAACGCGGCCGTCCCCACCTGTGCTATGCAGAAAGGACGCGAGGAAGGAAACACGCGGCTCCGCCTCCTGTGTCTTATTGTTGCTTTATTTATTCCGAGAACAAATTCAATCCATCACATAAATATTAATATCCTTCCAAAAGCACACACAGAGCGAAAAGGGTGAAAATCGGCCACAGCATAAAAACCTTTATTTTCAACATTAAGGCTTCATTTGAAGCAATATTTCCAATATCCTTTTTCGTATTACAACCATATACAAAACTTTGCTGAATTAAAAGTTCAGAGTAGGGCAGGACCGGTAAAGTGCATTGATTTGCTCTCTCTCTCTCTGGCTGGGAGGGATGACTGGCCAACTAGAGCCCAAGAGAGTGAAGCTGGTGATAAACTCACACCTTGCAGTCTATCTGAGACTATATCCTGTGATATGAGATACATCGAGGCTACAGACAGCTGGAGGATCTTCCAGCGAGTCTTCCAATGGAATGTAAACATCTGGTCTGTTAATAGTGGACAACATGGAGGCCGTTCACCTTGGGCTACAATGATTGACATCTGCAACGTCTAAAGTCCGCTCTTAGTTTTGCTCCCGTCTTGTGCAATCTCCGAGGAGCTTTGGTAAAAAAGAAAAAGAAGGGTCTCTACAAATGCACCGCAGGTGGGCTTCTGAACCCTCCCTAGGACGGGTGGGACACCCCAGGGTGTGTTCTCCATGGTGGGCACCGGGGACCCACAGGGCTGTGTGACAGAACACTTTGGCGTACTCACGGAACATGAGGCTCAGCGTCACTGAGTCTGCTCAGTCAAATCAAAACATTGAGGCCGAGCAAAATAAATCAACACTATCGGGTTTCAGAGAGCAGAAGACGGACAGCGTGCTGTTTGGCCGGGACAAACAGGCCTGGACCGGCTCCAACCAGACCACAGGGAGGGGGAGGGGGAGGGGGAGGGGGGGGCTCTGGGTTCCTCAAAGGAAGAACTGATCTGACTTCAAGAGGTTGATCTGTGGATAACACGGGCGAGCTCATCCTGCAGCCTGTTCCAGAGCTGCACCAGGTCACGTCCTCCTCCTGGGGGGCTATAGGTCACGTATCTCCTCCCTAAGGGGGCTATAGGTCACGTTTCTCCTCCTGGGGGGCTATAGGTCACGTTTCTTCTCCTGGGGGGCTATAGGTCACGTTCATCCTCCTAGAGGGACTATAGGTCACGTTTCTCCTCCCTAGGGGCTATAGGTCACGTCCTCCTCCTGGGGGGCTATAGGTCATTCTCCTCCTAGAGGGACTATAGGTCACGTTTCTCCTCCCTAGGGGCTATAGGGCAGGATTACCCTCCCTCCCTAAGGGGGCTATAGGGCAGGATTACCCTCCCTCCCTAAGGGGGGCTATAGGCCAGGATTAGCCACGTTTAGGAGGCACAGGCCCCCTTGATCCCGGATGTCAAACAGAAAAATGTGTCCTATTTCCCACCCTTTGAGGGAAATGGGACAAGGGAGATGGGGGTGGGGGTCTTAAGCGGCGAAGACATTCACCCATCCAAGCATTTCCAACGTAGCAAGATCTGTGTCTGGTCCTTGTGCCATCAAACTGCCACGGAAAAGCGCGAGGAACCCCAAAGTAAAACGCCACCGCCGCCACCGCCGCCACCGCCGCCACCGCCACCACCGCCGCCACCGCCACCACCACCACCTCCACCACCACCTCCAACACCACCACCACCACCACCGCCATCATCTGGTCTTCTTCTTCTGCTGCCGGAGGGCCTTCCTCCGCTTGGCGATCATGGCGTGCAGCTTGTCCACGCCCTCCCTCAGGCCCTCCCCGATGATGGCGCAGGCGGGCTGCAGGTGCCAGGGCGTGGCCGCCCCCAGCTCGCGCAGCGCCAGCAGCCGCTCCATCTCGGCCAGGGCCAGGGCGTCCCGCAGGTCCTGCTTGTTGGCCACCACCAGCACGGGCACGCCCTGGTTCTCGGCCAGCCGCGTGATCTTGTGCAGCTCCGTCTTGGCCTCCTCCATGCGCTCGCCGTCCACCGAGTCCACCACGAACACCAGGCCGTCGGCGCAGCGCGTGTACGAGCGCCACAGCGGCCGCAGCTTCTCCTGGCCGCCCACGTCCCAGAAGTGGAAGGACGCCGACGGGGTCGTCCAGTGGCGTCGCCGTTCGCCGCCGCCGCCGCCGCCGCCGCCGCCGCCGCCGCCGCCTCCCAGCGAGAGCTTGATCTTCTCACTGTTGAAGCCCTTGGTGGGCACGGTGTTGACGAACTCGTTGAAGCGCAGGCGGTACAGGACGGTGGTCTTGCCGGCGCAGTCGAGCCCCAGGATGACGATGTGAAGCGGCTGGAAGGACGGCAGGCAGGGCAGGAGGCGGTCCGACGAGAGCCCGTTCCCCATGGTGGGTCTGCTGCTCCGGTGTCACGTCCACCGTGGACACCAGAGGCTTGAGGCGGAGGAGGGGGGGGGGGGGGGGGGGGGGGCAAGCTGGGCTCACAGCAAGATCTTCAACAGTCTTCACTTATTACCAGGGCACTGCTGGTGCAGCAACAGGGGCCTGCAAAAGAAAATGCCAACACTGTCATTGAAGTGTAAATACAAGCAGCACACACACAAAACATATGCTGGGTTGGTTCGTGGTTGCAATGGGAGAAGTAAATGATTAGTGAATAAAATTCGGATATCTATTCGTCGTTACAAAGACAGCGCGGCGATCCTCGTCTCTCCTTTCAGTGGAGATGAATGACACGTTTAACAGTGGGGTGGACCGATCCCTCATTTGCACATGTAGGCGGTGGAGCAAAGGATTTCATACGCTAATTTCTATTCACTGGGTCACATCAGAGGGCCAGGCGGTAGGATGTTTTTTTTTGGGAATGTCTGTTTCGACCACAGCGTCCACCCTTGCATCTTTAACGGAGGTGGTGGGTTTGATTCCTGCAGGGCACCCGGAGACAGGCATAGAGGTGTTGCTCGGCAACATAGACAGAGGCTGGGCTTCATTTAAACAACAAGTGTTACAAAATAAAAGCCCAGACGTATGCCCCGGGGCTGGAGCTCAGCCTGAGTCTTATGATGAAACAGCACGCAGCCTGACAGCACACAAGCCCATCCGATAGCTTCTTAGAATGATTTTTAAGGGTTGGTATGTTTAATAAACATTATCCTATCCATGTTGGGAGGACATAAGAGACGAGATGAATCCGAGCCACTTACCCTCATGGTGCTGCTTCAGCCATCGCGAACAGAAACGGATCGATAAAAGCTGGAGACCTGCTGGCTGATCCTCCCGGGTCCGTGAGACCACCGATCATGGGGTCCGTGAGACCACTGGATCATGAGGTCCGTAATACCACTGTTTCATGGGGTCCGTGAGACCACTGGATCAGGGGGGTCCGTAAGACCACTGGATCATGGGGCGCGTGAGACCACTGGATCACGAAGTCCGTCGGTCGGCGCTCCTCTCTCCGCACGAGGGGGAGCGCCCGATCATCAGCGCGAAGCCCAATTGGCTGCTTCCGAACATCCCCCAGGATCCCCGTGATGTGATTGGACAAAAGTGCCGCCTGTAGCGCGTCTCCGTGCCACGCCCACACGCAGCCACCTGTCAGTCAACCCGCTCTGAGCAAGGGCGCGCTAGCGTTGATGTGCGTGTTGATGTCGATATCAAATATCAGAGCTCTAAACAATCCTGATACCGATTCGCTTCTGTAAAAAATGTCAGACTTTATAAAGATTATGTATTTGGAGAAGCGCTAAAAAAACAATTTAACTATAGAGGCCTACTTCTCATCTTTAGAACAATTGACAAAAGTTAATATTATTAACTGTTATTATATATTATTATTGATGTTGAGTAAGAAGTCCTGAGCTAAGCCCATATCAACTTGAAACACATATCCTGACACGTCTTTGGCCAAAACTTCGAGTGTTGTGTGTGGTTTGCAGGTCGATGTGTGTTTGTGTTGTATGTGTGTTGTATGAGTGTTTATATGTGGGTTATCTGAGTGGTTCTTTGTGTGTTGCGTGCTGTGCTGTGTGTGTGTGTGTGTGTGTGTGTGTGTGTGTGTGTGTGTGTGTGTGTGTGTGTGTGTGTGTGTGTGTGTGTGTGTGTGTGTGTGTGTGTGTGTGTGTGTGTGTGTGTGTGTGTGTGTGTGTGTGTGCGTTTTATGAGGTTTTGTATGTGTGTATGCAGATCAGCCTGTCCGGGGTTAATCGCTCTCGGTCGACGCTACTTTACAACAAAGACAAGTCTGCTTCAACAGTTTATTCCAAGTGAAGCACCGGATACCAATGCTAGCATTACATTGTTGCAAACATGCTGGCAATTTCAACTCAATAAACAGTAAGTCACAAGAAGCAGTAAGCATGCAAATAAACTGTGAAGAAAGTACAGTTTCAGCAAAAGTACCATGCTGCTCGGGCGCCACCCTGTGGTGACTGCCCTGCAACGACAACTTAGCGATGAATTATATAGATATTATTATATAGATATCATATATATATTATTATATATTATATTCACCGCGTGCACACAAGCACGCAGACACACACACAGACACGCGCACCCCCCCCCCACACACACACACACTGAAAGGCAATACTGTTTGCTTTGGCTTTTACCTTAACATATATAGATATAAAAACAATGTTGATTACATAATTATAACATGAGTTTAAAACATACGCAGCACCACTTTGTCATTCCCCTTGCAGTGCAGATCAGATGGAGCCCTCGCATGGCTCCTTTGTCCTCGCTCCCGCCGTCCAGACGGCTCGCTCTGCTACAGCTTCAGGGAGCTGAAGGCGGTGTAGGAGGGGTCCCAGGCCAGGAACCAGCCCGTGAAGGTGGCGGGCTCGTGGCCCTGCTTTACCGTCACCACGGGGGTCCGGGGGTCCCGGCCCCCTGGGTCGGTCTCTATGTACTGTTGAGCTGCGAGGGGAACGGTGCAAACACAGGTTAGGAAGGCCCTGCAGACCCCCCCAGACCTGCTGCTCATACAGGGGGACGCCTCAGGTTTTACTTTAAACTTTACTTTAAAAAAAACAAAGAAAGTTGAGTTTTCTGATTGAAATAAATAACAATAAAAAAAAAACATGAAGGAAACAGATTAAACTTTGTCGATCACGAACCCGATCTGACGGACTCCGTTCTTTCCAGATCGTTGGCGTCCTTTCCAAACCAAAGGAACACCTGCGAGGAGTACACATTGGACCTGTGAGATATGAGGGGACTGAATGTGACGCTGTGCTCATGGTGTGTGTTCTCCGGGTCCTGGGGCCGGACGTCCCGTACCTGGTCCCACACGTCCAGCAGCATCACGTCGTCCTCGGCCAGGTCCTCCTGGGTGAACTCCCCCGGGACCTCCTCCACCTTGGGGGGCAAGACAGCCGGGTCATGTGGAGAACCACGCCCTTCTCTTATACGTGAATACACACATATATACGTGCACAAGCACACACACGTGCACACGTGCACACACACACACATACGCACACACACAAACACACACACACACACACACAAACACGCAAACACACATACACACACGCACACGCGCACACACACACACACACACACACATGCATACCCACACGCACATACACAAACACACACATACTCACACGCACATGCATGGCCACACACACCCACGTGCAAACCCCCCCCCCCCCCACACACACACACACACACACACACACACACACAGGCACATGCATACCCCCACACACACACACACACACACACACACACACACACAACCACACACAAACACACACACACACACACACACACACACACACACACACACACACACACACACACAGGCACATGCATACCCACACACACACACACACACACACACACACACACTCACACTCACAGACACACACACTGACACGCACATGGATACCCCGCTCCACACACACACACACACACCCGCACACATACGCACGCACACTCTCTTTTAGTTGTTGGCAAGTCTGCAGAGCCTCAGGGCTGCTGTTTGATGAGGCCAAAGGAGCTGTTGTGATGGGAGTAGGCCTACAACATATTTGCCAGAGTACAGATGCATGTACAGGTGTCTTAAGGGCCCCCCCACACGCTGTCATCTGTCCATATGACAACAACATCCATCCCAGTTTCTAAAAGCCGTTTGCCTGATTTATTTTTCGACGTTGTTGCAGTTCGCCGTGCAAATTAATTTCATAATGGCTGCCGCAGTGGAGCTGGCAGTGTCTGCTCTACGGCATAGCGTTGTTCACAGTTATTTATAGAGCACTATTCAGCACCCTGGCAATTCTGGCTCTCACACACTAGTTTTCCCACTTTGATCATTTTATATAACTTGAGGAGCATGGAAATGCTAATTTTAAAAAGTGATCCTAAATAATTGATTGGCGATCAACTGATCAACTTTTAGAACTGAGGGGGATGGCTTATTTCTCCCATAGCAGCAGATCAGTTGTTAAAGGATACAAGTATGTATAGATATATATAACAATGTACCTTTACTATTTATAATAGTTCCCCTCATTCCATAGTCAGATTTATAATGGAACCAATGATGTGGAAAATGAATACGTATGAAAGTAAAACTAGTGATGGTTCCTCACCATAAACCTGCCGGTCTTGTTGGAGCAGCCGAACAGACGGACGGGATGACTCATGCTCTGACTCTGCAGGTTGTCTGAGGTCTGATAATCTGACTTCCCGCCCAACGCATCCCAGAAGTCCGCTGTAATGCAGGAACAGAAACGTTATGATCATCATCACACACCCACATACGCACACACACACACACATGCACACACACACACGCACAAACACACT
>NC_082403.1:14705160-14721186 GCF_031168955.1 Gadus macrocephalus
GTACTACTACTACTACTACTACTACTACTGCTACTACTACTACTACTACTACTACTACTACTAGTACTACTACTACTACTAGTACTACTACTACTACTACTACTAGTACTACTACTACTACTACTATATGACCGTTACTGCTGCTATTACTATAAGTATAACTGCTAGCGGTACTGCTACTACTAGTACTACTACTACTGCTACTACTACTACTACTGCTACTACTGCTACTACTATACTACTACTACTAGTATAGTACTACTATACTACTACTACTACTCCTACTACAACTTATTCACCTAATACTAATTATACTGCTAACTACTACTATGATGAATAATATGCGGATTACTACTAGGCCTACCGCTATAGCACATAACAGATTATATATAATAATAATTATAATCATCAACAAATAATACTTAACTCAAACCTCTTTGGCCAAAACAAAACGTGCATGCTACCTATTTCTATGCCAATGCTTTTTTTTAATAAATGGTATGATTTCTCATTTCTAATCTAGCAATGTCGGGAAAGAGGTATCGTTAGCCAAGAAGAGGACTGGCTATGCCTCGTCTGAATCGTCCTCCCAGAGTTACAATCTCAATGTGACGACAGGAGAAAGAGCAAAGTCAATCTAGTTGTGCTTAGCTCTGCTTCTTGCACACGGTGCAGCCTGAGGGGACATAACCCCTGAGTGCACTAAAACTAAACCAGTCAGTCAAGCTCTCCAGGCATCTCATTTGCATTTCCCGTTGGACTCCAGTCGGCCCCCCGGCCCACCTGGACGGCGTTCCCTCCCAGGGACCGGTCCAGCTCCACCGTGAGGAAGGCGGAGGCTGTCAGCTCGTCCAGGGTGCAGCTGGCTCCCTGCCTGGAGGCCGGAGGAGGGAGGGACATGACAAGATAGCTTGCACACAGCTTGCATATAGCCCGGCAGCGCATGCATCAACACATGGACACATGGTGCATATCGTGTGTGACTGGATGCTGGGTGCTGGATGCCTACCAGGTGTAGATGATCTGGCCCTTCCTGTATGTGTACAGGATGATGTAACAGTCTCCGCCGTAGAACTGACCGTAGGTGTCAGCGTCCACCGGAACTCGTCCGCTGCTCTCCACCCTCCAGATCTGAAAGGAGATTGAAAGAAATGTATTTTCTTAAATGTTTTATAGTATGAGTATCTGCACATCGGACACACTTGGTGAGTTTGCTGCCATCTACAGGTCACAGGGCGCTATGGATGCGATCGTCTGGTAAAGAAGGAGGAGGTCGAGCCCACCTGGGTTCCCCCACTCCCGTCGTCCACCATGTTGTACTGGGCCGCCATTTGGGCGGAGCTGTGGAGCTTCGAGGCGTCGAACTGGGTCTGCTGGATCTTGGCGATTCTGTTGGTGACGTAGACCTTCCCGAAGCCCTCGCTCTGGTCCTTCTCCCTCCAGCCCGAGAAGAACTGCCTGAAGATGGCTGTTTCCCCAGCCTCCGGGAGAACCTGGATCTGTTGGTGGGGAGGGAAAGGCACATGATTTACATTACATTATGACATTATGCTTGGGGTGCCATCATGCTTGGCTATTTCCGGATATAAGAGAGAAATCCTTCATGTGCATGTTGTGAAAAGCTAAAAATTCAACTCTGCTTCGGGAGAAGAGCAAGGAAAAGTTGGAACATTGATTTCATTGGTCCGGGAGTTTGGTTCTCTGGTCTTATTCCGGGAAATGTATGATTCCGGGATTATGCGACCAACTGGTAAAGAGGCAAGCAAAGAATCAGTGGTGACTGGTTTGGTATAAACGCCATACCTGGCCGTCGCCCAGCGCCCAGGTAGGAACAGTAATAGCATAGAGACTATGAAGGCAGAATGTTCCTAACCTGTGTGTTTGGGTCGTAGCCCATCTGTTTGATGAAGCCCTCAGCTGTTTTCATAGCCTCTCTCCTCTCACTGGGGTTGGCCTTATGTCCTGTCCAAAGCAAATAGGATCAGTAAATAAGTAAGAATATCATTGTTTATGGAGCACCTTATTAAATGATGGGTTATGAAGTGCTTAACAGAGTGCAGAAGCAATACATATAAACACACAAGGCAATAGATATACACATAAGGCAAAAACATCAGAGTAAAGAAAGTAAAGAAAGAACGTGTAAAGGGCAGGTAATACAGATGCTAAACAGAAATAAGGTTTACATTTACTACGGGTTTGAGAAGATACCTTTCCACACAAAGATCTTCTTGTTCTTGCCATTGTCGAGGATGAAGCATTCATCTGACAGCAGTTGCTCCTGGTTGAATGGGTTTTCCTCTGACACAAGGGACACCTTCATGTCCCCTGAGGCATCAGACACCTGCAGACAAATCACAGAACTAATGTCAAAAGTAATGTCTACCAGTGAAAGTGAGTCTTGAAGTGTAACTGGATTTTATATGCATGTGGGTATGTATGAATGGGTGAAGGTCTGTACGTTTTTACATTATGTATGTAGGTACGTAGGTATGTACGTATGTATGGATGTTTAGTGTTTGAGACTGCATGTATATCTTGTACCATACCATGTATAGTTTTGCGATCTTTCTATTGGCCATGTCGGCGACTGTATCCTCGCTGTCATCGTCCTCTGGTAATTCTGGCTTTCTCCCCAGAACCTGCCATGTGAAAGGAAGCGTTGGGAGCTTGATACATGTGCACAGCACACGATACAGTTAAAGGACCGCAAAGACTCTGCTGCTGTCTGTGTGATTGGCTGCTATAAGTAACGAAGAGGTCAACAATAACAGCATATTTATTATGTTTCTCTTTAGAGGTCCACAACGTACGGCAGGAAACCAGAGAAGAGGTTAACCGGAGATACGGTCATTGTGGAAGTAGTCTAGTCTCATTAGTCTGTAGTTATGTTGCTGATTTGAGAGTTAGACTTTGGTTAAAAAAGCATGACAAAAACCTTACCTCGGTCAAACTCGATGGCTCACTTCCCTCTTCCACAACCACAAGCTTGGCCCTCCCATTTCTCTCGTTGTCACGGATACCGTTGGCTACTTGCATCGCCTTCAGTCGCTCAAACTTGTTGCACATGGAACCACACCATTGGTAAATCACCTAAGGAAGCAGACAAGCGACAGAAGAGACAAGGTGAAGCTAACCCCAGTGTAAACATTTACTTTAACTTGAATACATGCCTCACTCCTCCTTTTATAAACATGCAGGAGTTTGTTTAGGATGCCTTCAGGTAAATATTAAGCATTAACATCTTTAGGTGACAACAGCAAACTAGTAGATGCCCACTGCAATAAACCCTTGAAATGAATTTGGACATGGCCCAATGGCTTGCGGTGCAAAATTAAGAGAAAACGTGTTTGTTTCTCAACCCAGATGGTTACTGCAATTCATGATTTGGGAGGACTTTTACTTTGAAGTGTCCACTTCTTCTCTGATATCGAGTGGATGCTTACCGCTCCGAGGTCCACGATGAAGCAGTCGCCCTTATTAAACTTGGACCAGCTGAGCGGGACCTCCGTCGCCCTGACGACACGCCGGCCCTTGATGTGGAAGAGCCTCTGAGCAGAAAGGTCATTGGTGACCACATGGTGGAAGCCTGTTGACACTCCCCCTGTCTGTCAGGCAGAGAGAAGTCAACAGGGTTAGCATCAAGCATGTAGCCTTCAACACAGTTAGCATACAGTAAGGGGACTAGATATCTGAAAGGAAAACACAGCGACATTTTAGTTTGTCTGCCCATGAGCAAAACATCTGCTGTTGAAGAACGGACATTTTTTAAACTAAATCTAGTAATTGACTATGCAGTTCTGTATAATTGTACTATGATGTGTTGACAGCTTTAGGAAACATCATAAATTGTATATACAGTATATAGCCTTCCACACAGTTAGCATACAGTAAATATCCTCCTTCACAGTAAGTGTACAGTATTGCCTACTTTGCCCTCAACACACTATGCAGTATTAAACAGATGATCTACAGTTTATTGCTTGTTTGCACCCTTTTTTTTAACCCATGATGAGTAACTACTATTCCGTGCGCGGCCGCCAAACATAACTGTAATTTATGGAACAAAACAGCGACTTAGGGGATATTTTGAGCTTCAGCGTCACTACTTGGGTGTGGAGTTTGACGGGAGCCATGAAAGGCATACTTTGTACGTGATGCCTCCCTTGAAGAGGCTGGTGAACGCAGTGGACTCCACCCCCTGCAGCTCCCGGTACTGCACCGGCCGCCCCCCCAGGAAGTCGTCCAGCTGGACACTGAAGATGGCCGCGGCCGTGCTCTCGTCCTGGCTGCACTCCTTCCCTGGGAGATAAGAGAACCTTTTATATTCTTATCTCCAATAAAATCGAATCATAAAGCGAATGATGGGAGTGGAACCATTTCCACCCTTCTGTTACCACAGCAACGATGACCACGAAAAGATTGGAACAATACAAAACCCACGGCCCCTTCTGTTTGCCCGGAGCCAAATGTCATGTTTGCATAATATTTAACTTTTTATTTTTTCATATGTGAAATGTTCATAACATGTATGAAAAGTTCATTTTAGAATGAATGTCAGATTTACATTCACATGATGTTATTAAGAGGACAGTGTGTGTGAATCTCCCAAGCTCTCTGTATGGTCAGGCTGGTAAGACAGTGTTGATCAGTCCCAGGTCGTCATGCCGACCTACAGGCCAATCAGAACCGCTGGTTCTGTAGCACTGGTTATAGGCTTTGGTCCAGTAACTCAGAACAAGACAGTTCATTCAGGCGACATTGTGTACACGTGTACACGTTCCACTGGGTCCGGATAAATGAGTAATTTAATGAATCATAGATTATCTATTTTCTGTGAAGTATATTTTCTGTTTTTAGAAATATAAAAATGTATTTGAGTACTACATTAACAATACAATACAAGTATTAATGATGGACACTCAAATGCCGAAGTGTAGCATAAAAAGTCTACAACTCACAACAAGTCATTTATAATGACCATGGGTTTTACGGTAAAGTGTTACAGTCCAAAAAGCCAGCATGGTATACCAGCATTAATTAATCTGTAGTGAGGGAAGTGTTAAGGAAGAGAATCAAGATATGTGCAGTATTACTATGAACACATGCTCTTAATGGTTCAGTGGTATTCAGGAAGGGAGAGAGACATGTGGTTAGAGAGAGAGAGAGAGAGAGAGCGAGAGAGAGAGAGAGAGAGAGAGAGAGAGAGAGAGAGAGAGAGAGAGAGAGAGAGAGAGAGAGAGAGAGAGAGAGGATGTGAAAACCTCTTCATGTTATTGACTTCAACCGAAAAGGAAGTTGTGTGGGTGGGAGGGGGGGGGGGATGCAGGAGGGAGATGTAGTCATTCAGTGCATTTGCATCTTTCATCTTTCAAGAACTCGTACTAAATCTCTTAATTGGATTGAGTTTGATTCAGTTTAATGGCATAATCACAGAGCAGCTGGCATTTTGAATGATCAGATTTCATTTGGGAAATTCTGACGTTGGTAGCTAGCTACTTATAAATCATAAGTAAGACAGCTATTAATGGTTAGCTATTTTGATTATGGCCTCTGGCAGTAAGATGTCAGTGCAAACCTGTATAACTGGATTCCTCTTTCATGTGTCCATCAACACTTTCAAGAAGGAGACTCTTCAGAGCAAAGAGGCAGCAATGTTTCTCAAACATCGCCGACATTCCACAATCAAATTCCATATTCATATCATGATTGTTTAATCCTCTTTTAATTTGATAAATGCTGCTTTACCACACTGCTTTCATAAGATATATCCATGTGGAATATATTTGCAATCATTGCTATACACAATATTAAACAAACATTAAGCACGTGGTTTGTGAGTCAGTTTCTGGATTTTAATGATGATCATAAAAGCTTAATGGCTTATTGCTTTACTGCCTTGATTGTCTGGTGTGCAGAGGTTTCATAGCTCCTATTCTGAAGTAGCTGAGGTTAATTTCCCCAATACTGTTCATGTTTACATGTAAACACATCCATCAGTACTGCCTTTCCTCCAACACTCCACGGTACTAAACACAGGATACACATAGTGGATGAGATATCATAAAATATATCAGCCAAACTCAATAGCATAACCGATATAGTCTAATACGCAGTACAGGGTGACATCAAATGACTTGCCCCCTCATGCACAATAGAGACATTATCATGCCATCTGTCCAAAGCCATAGAGCAGCCTCCCATGACTCACCGAGCCAGTAGTGGAGGTCGTAGAACGAGTGGTTCTTCTGCATCGTCGTCCGCAGGACCAGGTAGGCGTCGCCGGTGAAGAAGCTCCCGTGGAGGCCCTCGGGCACGGGGGCCAGCTCCAGGCTCTCGATCCTCCACACCTGCAGGCCGGCCGCGCGGCCAGCCTTCTCAAACTCTTTGTGGTGGAGCACCATGTCTTCAGTGGGGCTGGAGGGTCAGGACGGAGGGCCAGGGGCTGGGCTGGGCTGGGGGGGGGGGGGGGGGGGGGGGGGGGTCTGAAGGGTCAGGGGGTGAAGGTGGTGTCTGGAGGGTCAGGGCAAAGGGGCCAGGGGCCGGTAGAAGTTGATGTCTGGAGGGTCAGGTTGGCGGGCAGAGGGCTGGGACAGGGGCCGGCAGAAGGCTGTGGCTGGAAGCAGAGGCAGGTTGCTGGAGCACAGTGCAGCGTCTGTCAGCTGCGGACTGGGGAGGACTGTAGAGGCAGCACTGTGGGCTGCAGGCTTTTACGCTCTCAGGAAGCTCAGCACAGGGTGGGTGTGTCCCGACGTTGACGAGGTACACACACACACACACGCACACTGAGTGGGACTTGGTTAATAAACAAGGCTGACTCATGATGCAATCACACGCTGCTTCCTTTATCTTAAGTGCTTCACGGCGATAATGAGGAAACAGAGATAGTACCACTGTGCTGTTACTGTACTTTGAATATCAAATACTATCAGCGTACCAAGGTAAACATGGCTGCAGCTTTGACTTTGATGTGTACACCGTTCCGGTAGTTCCTCGCTTTAACCCTATGGTTTCTTTAATCGAATACCCCTCGTAAATACATACGCGGATTTCCTTTGATGTTTTACATTGTACTGTTTCTCCGAGCATACCGCTGTGTGGGAAGACGCAGACGGCCTCAGCCGGTAATGGAGTCGTGTGCAGTAGCCAGCGTGGTCCCAGGCTCCGGGCCTGTCCTCTGAGGCGGAGTGCTGTTCAATTAGCTAACAGCTTTCATCTCTAAACTCACTCCTCATCTGGGGAGGGGATCCTTATTAAATGAATTATACTGCAGGCAACATAGACTTTGGAAGTTGCACAAAATGTGTAACACGCATATAAAAATCAATCATCAATGACTTTGATTTCACTTCCCGTCCTTTTTGTTATTTTTAAAACAGGTAGCGAAATCAGACATCTGGTTGATGATTTTCTTTAGAGGAGACATGGAAATGGAAAGAATGACAAGGTTGTGAAAGACTGAGATCAGCAGTGTGCAGTAAAACACATGATGGAAGGACGTCAGCTGCCTGTGGTAATAAAATGGTTAAGTCTGGTGCTTTCATTTAAATAATATATCTCATGTCATTTCGACTTCATTCAGGTCTCTGAGACCTAGTGAGGGAGACCAGATGACAAAGAAACACGTGAAGATAAAAAAAAACACTTAAAACACATCAAAATGTATCATGGATGAAATAGATTGATTCTGTGAAATGGTCGATTGAAAGGACCACAATTGTTCGCAAGGACGGAGCTTTGGTTTGAGCTTTCCTGGGACAAAGAAATCAATTTGCAGAAGGTAGTCAGTAGTATTTGGATATAGTTAAGGGATGTTAGAGAATCATGCCGAACAACATTAACCGATTTACCAACCACCACAGCCTACAAGTGTGCCTTCATGCCAAATAAAGCTTTTACATATATATAGTTTATAAACAATATTATTCCCACAACACCATTATTCCACAACCATCATCCCTTCATCATAATTTTATTGTAGGTGTCAGCTTATTTCAGGGACGCGGGAAGTCAGTCCGAGGGGGGGGTGCTGAGAGAGAATCTATATAATGACGTCATAATAAATGCTGCGCAACATCCGTTGTTTACAAAGACGAGATGAGGGGTGACGTCACATTCAGGGATCCGCTCTGATAAACACTCTACTGGTGTGTAAAAAGAGTTCTGCCAACTAGCCACTGTTATTCACAAACGTTAGCAAATAAACAATGTGGAAATTAGAGTCAACTCGGCTGATACTGGGCTGAATTTCACACACTAACAACATGCCGACAAGCTGTTGCGGTCCGGGATTATACACAGCGTTATAACAAGGATTCAGGAGGTTATTTCTAAAGGTTTACAAAGGAAAGTGACAATAATAGAAAGCCTTAATTTTCATCCAGACTTACGAGTTGTCTGATATGAGGAAGGTGACGATTTCTCCGTCAAGTGAACCGCCCGTCTTTGCTCTTTTTTTGCCAACCAGTTTACGTGCGGGATTCCAGAATCAAAACGATAACGTCTATAACGTCTATTAATATGGCAGCAACATTTTACACCAGTTTTAGAATGTTCACTACAACAGATGTTGAACACCAACATGCTTAGGTAAAATCAGCATAGTACCGATAATATGATAAATATCATAAAAATGATATTTATATATCATATTTATCAATAATTTAATGAAAAATAATGTTGGATGATAAAATTATACAACAAAAAAAAAGCATTGATTTGTTCAGAAAACTTTCTCACTTGCAGTTACAGCCAGGGGCCGCTGCAGCACCCTAAGCACCCCCACTTCCCGCGTCCCTGGGTAACACTGTTGTTTTTTATTGGTCGTCATGAAAAAAAACATAAGGGGCAACACTGTTGTTTTTATTGGTCGTCATGAAAAAAAACGTAAGGGGTAACACTGTCGTTTTTTATTGGTCGTCATGAAAAAAACGTAAGGGGTAAAACTGTTGTTTTTTATTGGTCATCATGAAAAAAAACATAAGGGGTAACACTGTTGTTTTTTATTGGTCGTCATGAAAAAAACAAAGGGGGTAACACTGTTGTTTTTTTTGGTCGTCATGAAAAAAAACATAAGGGGTAACACTGTTGTTTATTATTTGTCGTCTTGAAAAAAAAAAAAAGGGAAATAATAGAAATACACACATACATTTTAATGTCATGTATATCCTCTTTAATGATGATTGATTATTATGTATTGTCATCGCCTCAGTGGTGCAGTGGGGTGCACTCTGCCTAACCCCCTGGAGACCGGGGTTCAAGTCCGGTTGATGACCTCTGTTGGAAGTTTCTGATCTCTATTTCATGCGAATTATAAATTCAAGTATAACCTTTGTGTTGACTTTAACCGGTGTCTTGATGGTGCATTGTTATGTTGGGAGGTTAACACTCTAAACGGCTCTTGTTCTGATCCCTGCAAAAACGTTGTCAGGGGTGCCACTGTCGTTTTTTATTGGTCAACATGGAAAAAACATGAGGGGTAACTCTGTCGTTTTTTATCGGCCGTCATGAAATAAATATAAGGGGAAAACACTGTCGATATTTATCAAATAAAACATAGGGGGTGACACTGTTGTTTTTCTTTGGTCGTCATGAAAAAAAACACAAGGGGTAACACTGTCGTTTTTATCAAATGAAACATGAGGGGTAACACTGTCGTTTTTATCAAATGAAACATAAGGGGTAACACTGTTGTTTTTTATTGGTCGTCATGAAAGAAAACATAAGGGGTAACACTGTCGTTTTTTATCAGTCATCATGAAAAAAACAAGGGGTAACACTGTTGTTTTTTTTCATGACGACCAATAAAAAACGACAGTGTTAACCCCTATGTTTTATTTGATAAATATCGACAGTGTTACCCCTTATGTTTATTTCATGACGACCAATAAAAACAGCAGTCTTACCCCTTATGTTTTTTTTCATGACGACCAATAAAAACGACAGTGTTACCCCTTCTGTTTTTTTTCAAGACGGCCAATAAAAAACGACAGTGTAACACTGTCGTTTTTATCAAATGAAACATGAGGGGTGACACTGTCGTTTTTCTTTGGTAGTCACGAAAAAAACCATAAGGGGTAACACTGTTCCTTTTTTTATTGGTCGTCATGAAAAAAAACATAAGGGGTAACACTGTTCCTTTTTTTATTGGTCGTCATGAAAATAAACATAAGGGTTAAACCATGATGTTTTTTATTGGTCGTCATGAAAAAAAACATAAAGGGGGTAACACTGTTGTTTTTTTTGGTCGTCATGAAAAAAAACATAAGGGGTAACACTGTTGTTTATTATTTGTCGTCTTGAAAAAAAAACATTAGGGAAATAATAGAAATACACACATACATTTTAATGTCATGTATATCCTCTTTATTGATGATTGATTATTGTGTCTCATCATCACCTCAGTGGTGCAGTGGGGTGCACTCTGCCTAACCCCCTGGAGACCGGGGTTCAAGTCTGGTTGATGACCTCTGTTGGAAGTTTCTTTTCTCTATTTCATGCGAATTATAAAGTCAAGTATAACCTTTGTGATGACTTTAAACGGTGTCTTGATGGTGCATTGTTAAGTTCGGAGGTTAACACTCTAAACAGCTCATGTTCCGATCCGTGCAAAAACGTCGACCCGGGTGCCACTGTCGTTTTTCTTTGGTCGTCATGAAAAAAAACACAAGGGGTAACACTGTCGTTTTTTTTCATGACGACCAATAAAAAACGACAGTGTTACCCCTTGTGGTTTTTTTCATGACGACCAAAGAAAAACAACAGTGTTACCCCCTATGTTTTATTTGATAAATATCGACAGTGTTACCCCTTATGTTTATTTCATGACGACCAATAAAAAACAGCAGTCTTACCCCTTATGTTTTTTTTCATGACGACCAATAAAAACGACAGTGTTACCCCTTATGTTTTTTTTCATGACGGCCAATAAAAAACGACAGTGTAACACTGTCGTTTTTATCAAATGAAACATGAGGGGTGACACTGTCGTTTTTCTTTGGTAGTCACGAAAATAACCATAAGGGGTAACACTGTTCCTTTTTTTTTTGGTCGTCATGAAAAAAACCATAAGGGGTAACACTGTTGTTTTTTATTGGTTGTCATGAAAGAAAACATAAGGGGTAACACAGTTGTTTTTTATTGGTCGTCATGAAAAAAAACATAAGGGGTAACACTGTTGTCTTTGTCAAATAAAATATAAGGGTCATCAGTCATCATGAAAAAAATAAGGGGTAACACTGTCGTTTTTTTTCATGAAATAACACTGAAATAATAGAAATACACACATACATTTTAATGTCATGTATATCCTCTTTATTGATGATTGATTTTTGTGTATTGTCATCGCCTCAGTGGTGCAGTGGGGTGCACTCTGACTAACCCCCTCGAGACCGGGGTTCAAGTCCGGTTGATGACATCTGTTGGTAGTTTCTTTTCTCTATTTCATGCGAATTATAAAGTCAAGTATAACCTTTGTGATGACTTTAACCGGTGTCTTGATGGTGCATTGTTAAGTTCGGAGGTTAACACTCTAAACAGCTCATGTTCCGATCCCCGCAAAAACGTCGACCGGGGTGCCACTGTTGTTTTTTTTGGTCGTCATGAAAAAAAACATAAGGGGTAACACTGTTGTTTATTATTTGTCGTCTTGAAAAAAAAACATTAGGGAAATAATAGAAATACACACATACATTTTAATGTCATGTATATCCTCTTTATTGATGATTGATTATTGTATTTCATCATCGCCTCAGTGGTGCAGTGGGGTGCACTCTGCCTAACCCCCTGGAGACCGGGGTTCAAGTCTGGTTGATGACCTCTGTTGGAAGTTTCTTTTCTCTATTTCATGCGAATTATAAAGTCAAGTATAACCTTTGTGATGACTTTAAACGGTGTCTTGATGGTGCATTGTTAAGTTCGGAGGTTAACACTCTAAACAGCTCATGTTCCGATCCGTGCAAAAACGTCGACCCGGGTGCCACTGTCGTTTTTTATTGGTCAACATGGAAAAAACATGAGGGGTAACTCTGTCGTTTTTTATCGGCCGTCATGAAATAAATATAAGGGGAAAACACTGTCGATATTTATCAAATAAAACATAGGGGGTGACACTGTTGTTTTTCTTTGGTCGTCATGAAAAAAAACACAAGGGGTAACACTGTCGTTTTTATCAAATGAAACATGAGGGGTAACACTGTTGTTTTTATCAAATGAAACATAAGGGGTAACACTGTCGTTTTTCTTTGGTCGTCATGAAAAAAACCATAAGGGGTAACACTGTTGTTTTTTATTGGTCGTCATGAAAGAAAACATAAGGGGTAACACTGTTGTTTTTTATTGGTCGTCATGAAAAAAAACATAAGGGGCAACACTGTTGTCTTTGTCAAATAAAATATAAGGGGTAACACTGTCGTTTTTTATCAGTCATCATGAAAAAAACAAGGGGTAACACTGTCGTTTTTTTTCATGACGACCATTAAAAAACGACAGTGTTACCCCTTGTGGATTTTTTCATGACGACCAAAGAAAAACAACAGTGTTACCCCCTATGTTTTATTTGATAAATATCGACAGTGCTACCCCTTATGTTTATTTCATGACAACCAATAAAAAATAGGGTGTAAATAAAATAAAAGAAGTCGGTTTTTGTGATTTAATTAATTGTTAATACAATTAATAATTCACTTTCAACAGCACAGCAACAAATACATAATTTAGGAGATCAAAACACTTAATTAAATACTTTTTAAATTAAAATAAGGTAAGTAGGATTAATTTACCCTTGACTCGTTATCATGATCAGCATGAGAACATTCCACAATTCCCTGTAGGTACAGGTATCACAGACGTAATCCTATAGCCTCATCATGTTATCCTATTTAACAATCCCACGCAGAAGTGCCAATCAATAGGAGTGTTCACACTGCTTAGCTCGGCTTAGCTCATTCACTATAATACTACATAATATTTGTATGGTAAACATACTCTAGAATCTACAATTACAAACGCTGACCTGCAATAAACCCCCAGCATAAAGACTTAACGCCTGAAGTACAACAGCGCCCTCCGTTGGCCTCAAGTGGTAGTGCTAAGGTACCACCGTCTAACTTCTATGCAAAACCCCCCATTATCTGTGGTGGCATCTGCACTCCTCTGAACAGGGTTCTGCCGTGGTGGTGGCAGCCCTGGACAGACAGAAACAGACTCAGTAAAGTGGTTGGAGGGCTAGCTCTGTCCTGGACCGCCCTCTAGAGTCCACTGAGGACGAGGTGAGAGGAGGGTGTTAGCCAAGCTGGTGTCAATCATGGACAAGACCTCTGACCTCTGCATGAGACTGTAGGGGCCTGTGAGACCCTGGGGACCAACATTATACACTCCTCCAGGGCCTTAGCCTCCTCCGGGGCCTCAGGCTCCTCTATTATGGCCTCAGCCTCCTCTATTAGGGCCTCAGCCTCCTCCAGGGCCTCAGCCTCCAGGGCCTCAGCCTCCTCTATTAGGGCCTCAGCCTCCTCTATTAGGGCCTCAGCCTCCTCCAGGGCCTCAGCCTCCTCCAGGGCCTCAGCCTCCTCTATTAAGGCCTCAGCCTCCTCTATTAGGGCCTCAGCCTCCTCTATTAGGGCCTCAGCCTCCTCCGGGGCCTCAGCCTCCGCCAGGGCCTCAGCCTCCGCCAGGGCCTCAGCCTCCAGGGCCTCAGCCTCCTCCAGGGGCCTCAGCCTCTTCCGGGGCCTCAGCCTCCGCCAGGGCCTCAGCCTCTTCCGGGGCCTCAGCCTCCAGGGCCTCAGCCTCTTCCGGGGCCTCAGCCTCCGCCAGGGCCTCAGCCTCCGCCAGGGCCTCAGCCTCCAGGGCCTCAGCCTCCTCCAGGGGCCTCAGCCTCTTCCGGGGCCTCAGCCTCCGCCAGGGCCTCAGCCTCCAGGGCCTCAGTCTCTTCCGGGGCCTCAGCCTCCAGGGCCTCAGCCTCTTCCGGGGCCTCAGCCTCCTCCGGGGCCTCAGCCTCTTCCGGGGCCTCAGCCTCCTCCGGGGCTTCAGCCTCCTCTGGGGCCTCAGCCTCCGGGGCCTCGGCCACCTCCGGGGCCTCAGCCTCCTCCGGGGCCTCAGCCTCCTCCAGGGCCTCAGCCTCCAGGGCCTCGGCCTCCTCCGGGGCCTCATCCTCCAGGGCCTCAGCCTCCTCCGGGCCTCAGCCTCCTCCAGGGCCTCGGCCTCCTCCGGGGCCTTATCCTCCAGGGCCTCAGCCTCCTCCGGGCCTCAGCCTCCTCCAGGGCCTGCTGTTCATCACAGGCTTCCTATCCACCGGGCTGGCGCCCCCTTGGCCCTGGTGACTGGAGGTATGGTGTGGTGCTGTATTAAACACCTATGACAATTATCAAATTAAATCTGGAAAATGATTCAGCCTTATAGGCTACAAGTGACACATTTGATTTATTATATAATTGTATCACTCAAATAATAATTTTTGTAACCAATAAAAAATAATAAGCACAGCACCCTGTTGCTTTCTCTCATCTAATTTGAAAGTTGAAAAAGCTGTGCTGGTTTGAATTCAAAAATAGATCTGTTTCGTTTATCTATTTTCGAGAAGAATAACGGTTTAAATGAAGGTAGGCTACCCACATTTTTGCAGAAGGCCTATTTCATTTATGGATTTGTATTTCCCGCCAATTTTTTTAAAACAATATGAAAGCATTCAGACAGTTTGGCATGACAAGTGTGTCCCTGTAATGAATGAATGAATGAATGAATGAATGAATGAATGAATGAATGAATGAATGAACAAATGTCCCAGTGCTGGCAGACTCCTGTTGGTTGTAATGAAAGGCGGACGGTCTGAACAGGTGATCTAACCCTCACTGAAGAAAAATACTGATTCATTATTTGTAATAATTATAAAAGTGTGCATATGCTGAATGTATGAAGTTGACTCTGATAAAGATGGGTTAAAATAGAGATCTCTAGCAAAACTCAGACCCACATAAACACCTCGGTACGTAGGACCTTTTCTTTTTTGGTCTTATGACCAAAAGCCACTTCTCTGTTTGATCCGCAAAGTTCAGGGGCTATATCGGGATTTCATTTTTTATTTAAGTACATCATAGGCCTAGTACGTAATACACCTTTATAAGATGGGAACAAAAAAGTTAAACTGGTATCAAAACGGTGTTTTATGAAGAGAGCAGAAGAATAAACTCATAAACTCACGGGCACTGTTTATTAGATCTGTCCTGTAACAGTGTTTCACACTGAGTACATTCCATGGATATTCGACCTTATTAAGTGGATGCCTGAAACGTGCCAAGTATTTAGGGGGTGTAGTAGGGTGTATCGCCAACAGGTGGCAGTATAGGACTATGTGAATGATGACTGGGATAGCGATGCACACGAGTGACGCAATTACGCCGTCTTCTGGCAAACAATATTTATTGGTGATATGACAAAAAAGATGTAATGGTAAAGGACGAAGACCTAAAATCGTCTATGTGGGATCCACTTTTAGTTGCTTATAGTTTTTAATAGATGAAGATATTAGCAGAGACCTACGTGATTCTAGCCGAGATAAACTGTGCTAAGATTGCGCTATTGTCCAAATGTCTACTGGATTAAATGAAATCACATGCCAAAGGAAAAATGTCCAGAGATTGTCTTATTTCAATGAAATTCTAAACGTCTATACTTCACAGCTTTTATAATCTCTTAACCGGCTTTGTTCTCTTGATAACGTGAACCTCCCATCACACTGGGCACTATCACACAAAGGTAAGTCTTTTAAATCACATCATGGGGCAGAGAGCCCCTTGTAATCTTTTGTTTTATAGCCTGTTAGTAACGCTGCTGTTGCGATGCTTACTGCTAATCCCTGTTTGACACGGAACACGGAGATAACAAACACATCAAAACGGAGAGTGTTTCTCCCACTAAGTGTTCCTGCTGTGGATTTTCGGTCTCAAAGGTGACAGAACCACTGCTATACTGTGATGGCTGTCAAACGCGTTTGATTTGTCCTTGACTTTAATTCACACCTCCAGCCAATCAAAG
>NC_082403.1:14721286-14801570 GCF_031168955.1 Gadus macrocephalus
CCACAGAGCTCCAGGTGAGAGATAGACCCGCACTAAAAGAGGGAGAAAACATTCAAGCAAAGAGGAATGACCTTTCACAATATTATACACAGCAGGCACCGCGGAGGCGTATCGGCCCCCGCTCCCAGCGCCACTTAGAGGCCGGCCCTCCCTCACTGCCACCCCCCCCCACCCCCCTACCCTCACTGTCACCCCCTCACCCGCTCCCCCCCTCACCCCCTCAGTGTCACCCCCCTCACCCAGGCGGACCACAGAACATGTTACTGGAGGGGGGGTGGACGGGGGGGGACCAGATAGAGGCTGTTGTGTACTTTGGGTTCATTCTTCAGGTGTGCAGAAATGTTCTACGATGGATTCCGCCTTCTGTTACTCACCACGCTAGCCCCCCCCCCCCCCCCCCCCCCCCGCCGCTCCACAGTGTGTCCAGTCTCAGCGTCTCAGCGTCCCGGGGGGAGCAGTGGGCGGCTGGGGTGTATGTGGCGCAGGAACCCGCGCCACATCACTCAAGACCCCACTCGCAGCGCAATCACCCTGACGACGCAGCGGGGGCCCACCCCGTCACTGTTTCCTGGGGCCTTGTCGAGCTGTCCCGTACTAATTCAGTGAGGAATCTCAGCGATTGTGTATTTTATGGCCCCCGGAATGAGCCGGGGGCCCCGCAGGGGACGGCAGCAGCGGGGAGAGGTCGTGAGCGACAAGCCGCTCATAAACCAGAGCCTCACTGACAGATCAGCCACTTCATGGCGATGCAGGGGCACTATTACCTCCACTTGTAAAACCAGCCCTGACCTTTAAATATGTGCCGCGCCCGCGCTCTCTGCCGCCGCGAGATTGTTATAGATTGCCGACTTTCTTCCGAAGGATCTGGCTTTATATCAGCCAGCGGTACGGGAGAGGGGGCTTCATTACTTCAGAGGGCATTTCCGAGTATCCTTTCATTTAGAAGATTGTATACCTCAGCTTTTGAGGCCCGTCGTGGCAAAAAGGCAGTCATTTTTTTGAGTGAGTCAACTGCAATTAGAACGTGGAGGACTATTAAACACGTATTTATGTACCCTGCTTTCATCCTCAAGTCTTTCAAATAAGGGATGAAATAAAAAAGTACTTAAAAAAAGTAAAACATATTATGAAACATCAGTGGGCCTTGATACAGGCCCATTTAAAACATATGCCAAACTGGCTTGTTAGCGCAGACAGAACGGCGTTGCGACCAAGATGGATGAGATCCCTCAGTGGGAGTAGTTTAGCTGAGCTACTCTCACTTTCCCACATGTCCCACAATGCACCACTGCCTGGAATCGGAAATGAACAAAGTCACGTGAACGGTTGTGTCTTGTGTTTGTTAGTGTTCAGTTCCAACCTTGTGTGTCTACTGAAGCGTAATGGCGACTATCACGTCATCTTCCATTAAGGTTGGTGAAAACTAGGCAATATCTTTCAACCGTGTTGGCCATAAGGGCCACAACTTTAACGACGTGTTTCGAGTTTCCTAATGTTGTTTTACTCTGACAACATATAATTGCGCAAAAAACAATTAGTTTCCAAATTGCCAGCAACCACACGCTTAGAGTTAAAAGCTTTGGCGAGATGTGTCCCATGTCACGCTGACCCACTTAGTTTCATTCTGGAACCGCAATAAATATGCTAAATATAGTCTGAATCCCTCCATTCTCCATCCTGGCCCGCTTATTAGACTTGGAGGGGGGGGAATCTCGAGAGATTGAGAGTACAGAATGAGAGTTGTGAAACGACATTTCAGAGGCCTGTTTGGGCGTTTCAAAATGAGATGAGTTCCTTCCATCAGCACCACCCCCCATCTCCATCGTTATCCTCACACTCAATTACCGAACTTCAGTGTTCAATCACCTTGGTTTAGTGGGGGGGGGATGGGGGACCGGCTTGCTGAAACAGTCCGTCAGATTAACAACTTGAACGTTGTTGGGGTACAGAAGGGAGGCGGGGGGGGGGGGGGGGGGGGGGGGAAGAACAGCGATAGTCCACGTAGAGTTATGACCAAGGCTTGAGACGTTCTCCAACCAATAGCGAGAGCCGTCCCACACCCCACCCTTCCCTCCTCCTTCTCCTTGGGAGCCAATCAGAAGGGCTATTTTTAGGCGGGGAAGTGCACGCGCCGGTACTGCTTGGGCGGCAGATGGTATTTCAGAGAAAGAGCGGGGGTGCAATTTACAGTAAACAGATTCTTTATTCTTGGCAGGTCATGGAGAGAAGCTCTGACGCTGGCGGGCGGACATTTAATTCCAAGCATGCGAGCAAACGCTTGTACGGGGATCCGAGTTAAGTGAGACGGAGCTACTCGCCTGAGGCTCTGAAGGCGCACTCTCTGGCCACCAGCCAAGCTGCCAAAGCTGGCACAAACTGCTCTCCATTTTGTTGTGCACTAATAAGGATTCTAGGCCTGCTAGTGGGTCAAAAACACAATAAAAACAGACGTGGGAACCAGTCATCTTGTCACTTTTCCTCCCACTTTTTCTAAGGGATGATGGAAACGCTCTGGTGGGTAAAGTAACTTCCGGAAGGCGCCGGTTTAGTGTGGTCGGACGGGGGGGGGGGGGGGGACGGACATCTTGTGCAGAATCAGCAGCCACCACTCCGGAATGGCATTTACATCAACATCACACTGCTGTCGGCTAAATCATGTTGAAGGCCTATTCCCCCCGCCGTAAGCAGATTGAAACCTGTAACAAAACGAAAAACATCCCATCATAGTGCGTGTGTTTGTGTGTGTGTGTGCGCGTGTTGTGCGCGTGCGTGTGTGTCTGTGTGTGTGTGTGTGTGTGTGTGTGTGTGTGTGCGTGTGTGTGTGCGCGTGTGGTGTGTGTGTGTGTGCGTGTGTGTGTGTGTGTGTGCGTGTGTCTGTGTGTGTGTGTGTGTGTGTGTGTGTGTGTGTGTGTGTGTGTGTGTGTGTGCGTGTGTGTGCGCGTGTGTGTGTGTGTGTGCGTGTGTGTGTGTGTGTGTTTATGTGTGTCTGTGTGTGTGTGTGTGTGTGTGTGTGTGTGTGTGTGTGTGTGTGTGTGTGTGTGTGTGTGTGTCTGTGTGTGTGTGTGTGTGTGTGTGTGTGTGTGTGTGTGTGTGTGGTGCTGATGCTTGGCTCCAGAGCAGGGCAGTGGAGGCGTGGGGCTGGGGAGGAGGCGTGGTGCCGCAGAAAGGTGACACAATAGATGGCTCTGTCCTTGGAGGGAGGAAGAAAGATGGCGGTTATAGTGTCTCTGTCCGCAGAACGGGGGGGTTTATGTGGCCGTGATGATGATTTGTGTGTGTGAGCGTGTGTGTTTATGTTTTTGGGGTATTTTTGTGTGTGTGTGTGTGTGTGGGGGGGGGTTCTGACTATGTGTGTGCTCTTTTATTGTGTCAGCAATTTTAACATTTAGTATTAGCTCCTATTTTATTATCTTTATTTATCTTTTATTTATGATATATATTCATTCATTACTCATAATTAATTTATCCTGTTTCATGAAAATATAGGCCACAGCTTACCAAACTATTTCCGTCATATTTAAAGCATCAGGACAACAGGACGGCAGGACTCTTGTGAAGCCAGAGTTCAACGTCGTTCAGCCAGCCTGCCTCTTTAATGAAGGGTGTCTCACGGTCACGGTGATTCTCCACCATTTGCTTGGCGATTTAGAGGTTCCCGGGCTCGGCAGCCCTGCTGGGCGGTGTCTCTGTGGATAACACCTTCCATAAAGCTGTTGTAACAGTGGGGGGGCAATCAGCACTTTGTATCTGTGCAGCCTTGCCATGGTATTTACCTTTTTATGTGGGTGTAAATTCGACACAGACCAAGGACGAGCCCTTTCCCTCCCAGATATCTTTCTCTTTCTGTCTTGCTTTTTTTTCCTTCTAGAGTCGCTGGCCTCATGACGACACGTTGTTGAAGGGTTGAAAGAAGCATAAAAACGGGAGTAGGCCTATTAACAACGCGGCGAGGGACACAAGAGAGCCATTGGACAGTCCAGCGTCTGACTGCACTTCAGTGTGTCCCAGACTCCTTTTGTCCTCCTCGTCCCTTTTCCTTTTCCCCCGTTTTATAGGAGGGCATCATACCTGAACATGTTGAAAGGGCCTTTAAAAGTAACAAGACAAGGATTTATAGAGCAAACTATTTCTCTTTTTGTTTTTTAATATCCCTAAAAAATCAAACCGTTCTTATGCAAAGCCCAGCCCCCTCGTGCCCCGAGGAATACAGCGGGCTCAGGCCCTCACCTCTCCGTGTAAGTGGGCTGATTGCTCCTTGTTGCAGCTGTCATAACAGCGCAGGTAGAAGAGCAGACTTGAGCGATGGGCCCTCGCACTAACGAGCTGGGGTTCAGCGTGAGTTCCGTCCGCGCTGCGCGCAGAACAGAAGAAAGGCCCCTCCATTACCGCAGCCCGGAACACGCCGCACGCAGCGGATGAGCGTGGGTCTCTACGGAGATTGCCGTGCGTCATTAATGTCTTTCCATTAATGTGTTGGAAAGCGTTTTCAACTGATCGCTTCAGGACCGCTTCCTTAACGAGGGTGTTTGAATCTCAAAGAGTTCGCCCAAAGGGAGATCAAAGAAGACCACATTATTATTTTTTGTAACTGCACGCTTGTGTAGCAGACACACACACACGCGCACGCCCGCACATACAGACTCACACACAGGCATGCGCACACACACGCATGCGCGCACACAGGGCCGTCGGACTGCGGGGACAAAGGGGACAGTTGTGGGGGGGCCCAAGGAACCCCCCCCCCCCCCCCTCAACAAGGGGGGTCCATCAGTACTTATAGTATAGGGGCCCAGGATTTGGTGCTACGGCCCTGCGCACACACACACACACAAACACACACACACACACACACACACACACACACACACACACACACACACACACACACACACACACACACACACACACACACACACACACACACACACACACACACAGACACACACACACACACAATCAAAAACAAGAAAGACAGAGATGATGAGTCACAACACACAAACATACAGCTCAGAAATATATGACGTCGTCATATGATGACGTTTTGAGGCGGAGAACCAAAACCAACCCAGTCAGTAAAGGTTAGGTTCTGGGAAATCACACAGAGTTCACTGCTATTTTGGGTCTGGATAATGTACAGGAGGTTGTTGATGTCCTTTCTGAGTGAGGAGTGGGGGGAGGAGCAGGCCCCGAACCAGAGGGCACCAACACGCAGGGTGCAGCTAGCGGGCCCCTGCAGGCACACGCCCCGTGACGAGACCCCGGCCAGCTCAGGCTGTTCTTGATCGGACCAGGATGCCGCTTAAGTGTGCTTAGAGAGTCTGTGCATCAGGGATTCACAGAGTATCTGTGGGTCCCATGGACCCATGATGGTACAAACCGTCATTAGTAGCCTACAAGACCAGGCTACACCGTCACCTTCGTTTTCACGGTCATCTTCGTCTTCGTTGTCACTTTGGTCTTCGTCGCTGTCTTCGAAGCCATCGCTGTCTTCGTCCTCGTCATCGCCTTCGTCGCTGTCTTCATCTTCACACCCATCGCGGTCTTTGTCTTCAGCGTCACCTTCGTCTTCACTGTCAACTTCGGCTCCGTCCTTGTCTTGTTTGTTGGGGAGAAGCGTCTGATTAAACCAAACCACCGTTACTTTTCAATTTCAAGCTATTTAGTGTTTTCTAATTGCACTCTTGCTTCAAGACAGTCGTTTCTTAGACACTTTCTTAGACACACTCGATTTATTAACAAATAACTTTCAAATAAATCATTTTCAAACTAGGACAAGGATGTACAATAAACCAAAGAAAACTATTTATTTGTGCTGCTCAGTCCTGTAGGCTTATATGTAATTAAGCATTTAGAATTAACTACTATTATCAAGTAACAATTGTTTTTGATCCAAACCATTGATTCGTATTTGAAGAGAATTGGCGAGGTTCTCTTGGTGGACTTGGAGTTAGAGTTGAGTTCTTACAGCCTGAATTTCCACCGCGGATTTCCCCGGGGTACAAATAAAGAACTCTTATCTACCTTAAAAAAGTAATTTCCTCAAGAGGAAAAACCGGTGGAGCAATTTGCTAGGAACAGGGGTCAGAGACAATACAGGTGTACCCCCTGTTCAGGCGGGCATTAGCCCCAGACGGAGGCACTGATTAAAACACCCATAACCCCGTGGTGTGGGAGCCAGCGGACCAGGGTGCAGGGCAGGGTGGAGCATTTGGAGGTTTGGGCGCAGAGAATTGTTGCTCTGTTGGTCCCTTTTGGTTACACAAATGGACCCGATGACCCGTCTAAGACTGCGCTCAACCCACGGACCAATAGGAGAGGTCCATCTCAGAGATCTGGACGGACAGAACAGTGCTCCTGATGTAAAGATCTTCCACATAGACTTGTCGTGGAGGATGAGAGGAGTCACAGTTGCCTTCGTTTGGCCACAGACCGACCAGTTCCAACATAAAAGTAAAATGGCGTATGTTCTCTATTACCCCTCTTCCACCAACACCGTTCCACTGCTGGGTCGGAGCCAGTGCCAAACTCAAACTGGTTCTTGGCTTTTCCACTTAAATAATCTTGGCCCCGGGCCAGCACCAACTCCACACAGGCCAGAAACAAGATCCAGTGATGTCTAGCACTGGGATAGCTTATTTTTAACATGTTTATTTTACCAGTAATATAACGTCCTGATGCGTTGCTAGGACAACAGGGTCGTCTGCTCTGACGCATTGACGTGGCTCTACTCTAGCCCTAAAGTCTGTGGAGAATCGAGCTGGTTCTTGGGGAGTTGGCGTGCAGAACCAGCATCAGCACCAACACCAGCACCAGCACCAGCACCTGCACCGGGTTTGCGATGGTGGAATACATGAACACAGGCCCTCCAGGTTAACTGTTGCTCAGCACGCACTGGAATCCTATGCTGTTGTTGTACGTCGGACACGCTTAACTGGGTACTGAAATGTAAAATAGATAATAACCGTAATAAAAACGGTTCAAGCATGCATAGGGTTCTATCTGAGTGAATTCAGAGAGAAGCCCTCCACATCGCCACTAGCCATTAGCGGGCTCTGGCAGCGGCGGAGGGCCGGGGCGGCGTTCAGCGGCGACCGATCATAGTCTGAGTGCGCTGATGGCGGGGCTATAATCCACGAAGTCACAATGAAGACTTTTCTCCTCGTAACAGCTGGCTGCGGATCGCTACTCCGTTTTCCTTTGTGTCGCCAACATTAAGAGCTACTTAGTATGCGGCGGGAATAAATAGGAGATTAGCGGGGGCACAAGGTGCCAGAACGGCCCGCTTGCGCCATTAATGCACCCATCGCCGTTATCGCGCACTTAATGACATCCGCCTCGGATGGCGTGCTGGGAGCGGAGCGGCGGGGAGCCCGGCTGCATCGCCCGCCGCCACAGCCGGAGCCTTCCGTCAAAGCACATCCAATTTTATGCGAAGGTTCTGCGAGGGAGAAAATAAATAAATAAAGCACACAGTTCCCTGAATAATGTGTTTCACGGTTCAGTCGTCTTATCGGGATTCCCTCCCGCCCGCCCTTGAAACGGCCAAATGAATAGTTACAGTGAAACAAATTGATATCTCAGCCCTCCACAAGACTGTGTTGTGTCTAAGGTTACCGCTACGTATTGACGTACACATTTTGTTATACGCTGTGTTGTGGAGATCCGATATTTTTTCTGGATCTGCAATTCCTTGACAGATGTCACCCGGCTGCTGTATATAAATTGGTGTATTATGTATTGAGTCTGCGTCACCAGAATGAGTATGGGCCTTATCCAATATCTGTTTGTCTGGGAAGTTGGAGATCTCTCACAAAGGCTAAATATAGATACAAAGCATTTAAGGGACCCCTGCTAGCCTTAAAGCAGAACCATCAGGCTCAGCTATGTTCTAAAATAACACAAAACTGCGTCAGACAATTGATAGGAAGACATCGGCACTGCAACATAAAGGGCCGGACAAACCATATGGGCCCCGGGGCCGGTGCCAAGGAGCCCGAGATCGCTGAAGGGCTCAGGCAGCATGTGTTGTTAGATCTTGTTTGGAGTTAACCTGCTTTTACGCCTTTGCGCCTAGCCACAATGCAACGGCGGCGAGCTGAGGGGCCTAAAATGAGGCCAGATCAACGCCAAGTTGAAACGTGACTCAGCCAACAATCACGTAGCGCCAAAGAAAACGATGCAGACGGAGGCCAGGAGGAGGGGGAAGTGTGAGCGCCAAACTAAATACTGTAACTGATATGCATTAGTGTGAATCATAAGCTGTCTTCACTTAAAAGCACTTTAGGAACATATTGAATTATTAGGCCTACAGTATGCCTCTGCATTGTGTTCTATAACAAAGGCTAAATTGTTGAACGTATCATTGTAGTTCATCAATAAAATGCACTCGATGATGATGTCCACAATACGATCATTCTTTGGGGGGAGGAGGGGGGGCAATTTAATGTTGGTGCCCAAAACTCCCTGGATGTTTGACGGTTAAACGGTTGATGTTGCAGACCGCATCTTTTGGAGCAGTAATGTGATACGAGGAAATAGCGGAGCTTTAAGATCCTGCTTTCCTCTGCACACAACAACGCTCCAAAACCACACATCCGTTATTTGACTGCCTATTTCACATGAATCCCAATTTAATGTTGAACTTTTATGAAAAATACAGCATATTTTTTGGGTCGTGAGAATCCAGTGTATGTTTATACTAGCAAATTTAAAGTAGAGGCAAAAGTTTGAGTAAAAAAAAAATCACACTTCAGTAAACATTTTGGTTAAACATATATATCTTTAAATACAACAGTGACACTTAAACATACTTACTTCTCAAATGCTGATCTGATCAAGTTACATTTTAGATGTCTAAACTGCATACCCTTCATCTCTGTTTAGTACCTCCCTTTATATTTGATACAATTATTCAGTCTTATAGAAACGTCTCGATAGCAAAATGCTCTCCCAATTTAATGTCTAGAAGCTTCGGTATAAATAACAGAGCGATGAACAATTAGCCTTAGAGATTTATTAGCATTTCCATTGAAACAATGAGGACTTTGATGGCCTAAGATGTCTAGTTTGGTGCTCTTATCTGAGCCACATCAAAGTGAGTCTCCTTGGTGACATCGCAACACATCCTGGTTCAGGCTGTGGTCAAACTATTCAGAGAGATTGTATAGTGTTCATTTAGGGTTGCTCACAAGATGTTTCCTTAATGTCTCCCATGTGGAGACATGTTGCCTCACCCCTCCACTCAGGGAGCGGTCAGTGTCAGTAAACATTGCGTCTTTGGAAATATCCTCCAGCTACCGCCATGTGATGTAACCCACATGAGCACGCATCGGCCAATGTCAGGCCAGGATAAAAAAAATATCTTCCCCTCCTCCTATCACATTTACATCGTATCTAAATACAAACTCTGGGAAACACAGTTGGGAAAACGCTGTGCGTCCAAATCAAAGTAGCGGTGAAAATAGTACTTCAATCAACGGCAAAAATCAAATCATCAGTTAAAGGGACCTTAAAAAATCAAAAAGGGAAACCAAAAGCCATTAAAAAGTGACGCAAGACGCAAACAAGCAACCAGCGACATGAACTAAGACAAAGAGGTCAGAGGTCAGCTGGGTACATTTAAACTGCGGACATGATAGTGTTCTCGGCTGCGTTGTCTTGTAAACACACTGGTTAGAATGCTTGAGGGCGTGGCCGCTGTGTAGAGGTTAGTGTATGGACATAGAGTGAAAAAGGTCTGGTTTACCAGAAATATTGCTTTGAAGGCAAAGCATGAGTGTCTCCTGAAAGCATTGAAATGTGTATAGCTCGATGTCTCTCAGGATGAAAGGACAGATAGATCCCTTAGGATTGTGTTGGTCCTTAAAGGTGTTAATCGGAAATAAGAAATTATTTGCCCGTCGATTCCTCTCCAGCCCTTCAGGCCTGTACCACTTTGTATTAAAAAAATATCATGCTCTCCCCATTTCTAGAAGGCGTTAACATTCATTCTGTTCTAAAATATACTGTTCTCTATGGGCTATGTCTGTCATATGTTTCTGATGTACATGAAACCAAACACTGCTGGTTCTCCAGGAACATGACTGTCCGGGAGACAGCAGTAGAGTAGAGTAGAGGAGAATAGTGTAGAGGAGCGTAGATTAGAGTAGTGTAGAGTAGAGTTGAGTAGTGTTTGTGCCGTCATCGAGGAAGGAAACACTCTGGCGTTAGCACGCTAGTTAGTCGTGCTCACGAGGATTCACCTCTGCCACGGCTCAGATTGGAATTGGGTGCTCAGACATCTCCTCTTTCACAATGCCCGCCTCCTCTTCCTCTCGCTCCTCATCCTCCTCCTCTGGTCGCTCATCCTCTTCCTCCTGAAACCAAAACAAATATGATGAGACACCTTTAAACAACAGTTCAGACCTGAGCCATCCGAGAGCACAAACACACAAACCGAACCGTCTGTCCACCGTCTCCTCCACCTAGGAAGCTGATTGGTCCACACGCTCTAACTAAACACATGATGACCTGAAGCCTGGCGAGATGGATTCCGGCGGGATTGCGACCAACAAATGCAGCGATCGATTTGATCCTCAAAAGAGGATTCAACGGTTCGCAAGCCAAATCTGGATTTGACATTTGTCTTATTGTAACTGATGCGTATGGACTTAGAAAAAAATCCACTTTTACGCATTTGCGCAAAATGCAAAACTTGGATTCATAAATACTACTACTACTAAAGTCTACCTTTGTCCTGAACTGTAGGTCACGACTGGCGTGTTAAGAAAGAAACAACGTAACAGGTCCATTAATCCTGGCTTTACTCACAGGCATACCGTCCCTTGACATGATAGTCTCTGTTCGGTCAGGAAAAATGAAAAATAGAACAAATGTTGCTACTTTCCCCCCCCCCCCCCCCGAACCCTTGAGGTCCTCCCTCCGACGCCATGGAGGGTATAAATCCAGCCCTGGGCTCTGACACCTCATGAACTCCAGCACCATGTACCCTCACCCATCCACCAAATCTCCCTGACAAGGCTGCCAATTTTCCAATTACCTGTAGCGCCATCCGTTATGGGGGGGGTGGGGGGGGGGGGGGGGCTAGGGGCTCCTGAACGGGGAGCCAGCAGGGGGCCGCATGCTAACCATCGCGTAAGAGAGCCGGTCCTCACGCGCCACCCTCCCGCCTGCCTGATTAAGTGTCCCTGTTTGTGGTCCTCTTTGAGGTGTCAGGGGTCTTTCCCCCCGCTCAGCTTCGTCACCTCGGGGCTCACCCAAACACACACACAGGGTGGGGGCTCTGCCAGCACTGGGGCGGGACTCCATCGGACCGCTATCAACTGGCAGGTTCAATGATGAGAGCCATGAGCGAGGCCCTAGATGGCTTTATCACCCCTTAGGTCCACTCATGTACATGAGTACATGTCCTCATGATTCATCAAATACATCACCAACCTTAGATCGTTTTGCTCACCTCTCTCATGAAGCCATCAAGCCAGCAATTATCTCGTGTTCTATTTAAGCTTTTTGTAGCGTTATTAAAATGAAACCTTTGTGCTTCATTGTTCTTTTAGTGTGTATGGACCCGTTTTGGAAATTAAAAGGAAAAATAACTATTTAGTGGATTCAAACTGTTCAGGACAGCACTACCTGGTTCTGAGTGAGACGGGGGGCTCTGATACGGGACGGCTCTGAGATGGGGGGCTCTGATACGGGACGGCTCTGATACGGGACGGCTCTGATACGGGACGGCTCTGATACGGGACGGCTCTGATACGGGGGGCTCTGATACGGGGGGCTCTGATACGGGACGGCTCTGATACGGGGGGCTCTGATACGGGACGGCTCTGATACGGGGGGCTCTGATACGGGACGGCTCTGATACGGGACGGCTCTGATACGGGGGGCTCTGATACGGGGGACTCTGATACGGGACGGCTCTGATACGGGACGGCTCTGATGCGGGGGGCTCTGAGACGGGGGGCTCTGATACGGGGGGCTCTGATACGGGGGGCTCTGATACGGGACGGCTCTGATACGGGGGGCTCTGATACGGGGGGCTCTGATACGGGGGGCTCTGATACGGGACGGCTCTGATACGGGACGGCTCTGATACGGGACGGCTCTGATACGGGGGGCTCTGATACGGGGGGCTCTGATACGGGGGGCTCTGATACGGGGGACTCTGATACGGGGGGCTCTGAGTGAGATGTGGAGGCTGGGGATCTTCACATTCAGGTCTAGCTGGGGCTGAACTGGTTGGGCTACTGGTTCTCAGCCTTCCCCTGGCTGTGGCTGAACTGGTTGGGCTACTGGTTCTCAGCCTTCCCCTGGCTGGGGCTGAACTGGTTGGGCTACTGGTTCTCAGCCGTGTTAATGCCCACGCAGCCGGAGGCGCGGTGGGGGGACGTGATGGGGGGATGTGTTCAGAGTGGAGCTCTGCACCAGCAGACCCCTGACCGAGTGATATTTACTCTGATATAACAGAAACAGCCTCGGGCAGGACCCCCTACCAGAGAGAGAGAGGGGGGGGAGAGAGAGAGAGAGAGAGAGAGAGAGAGAGAGAGAGAGAGAGAGAGAGAGAGAGAGAGAGAGAGAGAGAGAGAGAGAGAGAGAGAGAGAGAGAGAGAGAGAGAGAGAGAGAGAGAGAGAGAGAGAGAGAGAGAGAGAGGAGGATGCTGATGATTGGCTCTGGCATTTTGGGATGTCTCCATCAGCTGGCTCCAGGGAGACAGGTGGGTAGACTCCCAGCAACGTGCACGTATATGAGGATAAAATGTCATGTCCTTCATATCCTAATCGAGTCTGGCTGCTTGCGAAGCGCTCCCACCGACAACACACACACTGGGCCCTAGGTGGCAACAGAGACCAGCCAGCACTGCTGGGATGGAAGACTGTGGAAGTTATACTAACCCTGCAATACACACACACACACACACACACACACACACACACACACACACACACACACACACACACACACACACACACACACACACACACACACACACACACTTATGATCAGCCAGACAAAACTGCCTACGCCATACAGAAATGTTTATACAGCCCCCCCACCCCCCCCCAAACAAACACACACAAAACACTTTAACACCGACCACAAACATCCCACAATGCACACGCCACTACACACAGAAGCACAAAGCTCACAAAGTCAACCGCATAAAGCAGGATTAAAATAAACGCTTGACAAAGAATTCCCATTCAGAGGGAAGCGTGTACGTTAATAAGCCCGGCCTTCTTTATCAAGCCAACACAGTTCTCTAAAGAATTAGCGGCTAATTAGCACCAGTAATATCCTTATCATGGGCTGCTGGCCACGTTGTTTTTACATGAGAATGCTGTCCACAGGAGAGACTACTGTGGTGTTTTCCCACTACACCATACCGGCAGCCTCACACACACACCGGAGCCTCTCCCCGTCGAGGACCACATGTTCCCATACGCTGAAGGAGAACCGGTCCACCGCAGCCGGAAAGCAGGCCAGAGAACATCTCTAGCTGTTGATGTAGTATCTCGTATGTAGACATCGCATGTCTGTGCACACAGATCATCGGCACTAGTTGTATCCAGAAGTATTTCAAAAGCTCCAATGTGCTACCCTTCTACCCTTCGTTAATCATCGATAGGTTTGATAGAATATAGATTCGGATTTTTGGATTGTGTTCATTTTGTGATTCTTTGTATAATGTGCTATGTTGAGTATCCACTCGTACCAGGAGAACAGTCCTTGACCTGTTCTGAAATGCTCTCTACACAGAACAGCTGTGTTCTGTCTGTGTGTCTTTTGTGTGTGTCCGTGTGTGTGTCTGTTCTGTGTATATGTTTCCTCTGTGTGTCTGTGTGTTTCCTCTGTGTGTGTGTGTGTGTGTGTGTGTGACGCGCTGGCTGAGTGCCTCGCTGCGTGTACGTGGCAGCGTCTCTCCTCGCCGCCACAGTGTTCCGGTGATGTTCCCGTGGCTCTGGCCCGTAAAGGCAAGGCAAGGCAAGGCAACTTTATTTATATAGCACTTTTCATGCACAAGGCAGACTCAAAGTGCTTCACATATAAACATTGTCATGCAATAAAATAAAATAATAGATAAGTAAAAGAAAAACATATACAAAGAAATGGGTAAAATAGAAAAAGGCATTTTAGTATTAAAATAGAAAATAGAGGCAAAGTTAAAAAGCTTTTTAGAAAGTGCAATGTATTTAAGATTTTAGCAGAAGGCTATAGCAAACATAAAAGTCTTCAGTCTTGTTTTAAAGGTGCTCAGAGTTGGGGCAAGTCTTAAATCCTCTGGGAGTTTATTCCAGCTATTTGTTGCATAGTAACTAAATCCTGCTTTCCCATGTTTTGTGTTTACTCTGGGGATAATTAACAGATTGGTCTCAGAGGATCTTAGTGGTCTAGAAGGCTGATGTAGTGGAAGCATATCAGTTAAACAGGCCGCTTCCATTAGCCTGTTCACACCGCGGCTAACGTGCTACATTTAACCCCCCCCCCCCCCCACCCCTCACACCACGTTAGACCGCCCCTCGCTCTGCCAGAACAGCACAGAACCCAACACAGCTCAATCAACAATCACCACTGGCCTGTGCGTGCCTCTTCCTGCTCTCTGAGATTTCTAGGAAATGTTGTTCAACCATATCATGTTTTCCCATCGCTGTGTGTTTGTTTTGCCGCACATCAAATGGATTTCATTTTTGGGAGGAGATTCAAGCTGTGGCTAATTTGATCAGAGCCTAAATGCACAAGCCAGGATTATTAATGTTTTCTTACGTGAGGCCGCTCCTCTGATGAGAGCCAACAATAGAAAGGAGCGCATGAATCGTACACAGGTCTGATCCGGAGTCGCGGGGGTCGTTTAGGACGTTCGTCCTCCAAATGACCTCCGCGGGACGCAGTGGACGGGTTCAGAGAGGAGGGCGTAGGGCCAAGCCGAGGATACCCCTTCACCCCGGGGAGACCCCTGCACCTCAGAGAGACCCCTCACCCGGGGGAGACCCCTGCACCCCAGAGAGACCCCTCACCCCGGGGAGACGGGGTGCTGGCTCATGTTTCTCTGACGTGAATCAATGTCCCTGTGTGTGTTACACCACGCAGAGAGGAGAGTGTGTGTGTGTGTGTCATTGTTTGAGGGTGTGTGTTTGTGAGGGTGTGTGTGTGTTTGTGTGGCTGGGTGTGAAGGTGTGTGTTTGTGTGTGTGATTGAGTGTGTATGTGCGTGTATGTGTGTTGGTGAGGGTGCGTGTGTGTGTGAGTGTATGTGTGTGCGTGAGGGTGTGTTTGTGTGTGTGTGGCTGTGCGAGAGTGTGTGTTTGTGTGGGTTGGTGTGAGGGTGTGTGTTTGTGAGGGTGTGTTTGTGAGTGTGTCTGTGTGTGCGTGTGTGTCTGTGTGTGTCCGTGTGTTTGATCCAAGAGGGATGTTAGATTTTGCAGGCTACAGTAGAATGGAGACTTGTGGAGGCTAACAATCTATGAAGCGTCTCTGCTCCCTCCACTCAAACACACACACACACACACACACACAAACGCACACACACACACTCCCCATTAGTATGATTTATGGTGTCAATGAGGCGTACATCCTACACAAATGCGTTGCGTTAAATGGCACAGACTGCGAGCGTGAGAGCCTGCGTCGTGTGTGGGCACAGCGGTGCTTCAAGATAGATGAATTGTTACAAAATTAACCACATTCAATAGCACAGAGAGGACCCTCCGTCTGCTGCACGCTGCCATTATAACACCAGGCTGACCCCGGCCGGCCAGCGCACACCGACACACACACACACACGCGGCTCTCCGAGAGACGGCCGAATCACATCTCACACGACTCGTCAATTGAGTTTAAGTTCACAAGAGACCGTTTCATTTGTGAAGACGACCGCCACGGGACGAATAACGAGTACCGCATCAGCGCATCGTCTCGCTGTTGAAGTGCGCCTGATGGAGCCGCTCCCATCCAGCAGCGTCTCCATCAGTCGGGCCGAGACGATGGCATTGTGCACGGGCACGATGATGGCATTGTGCCCGTGCACAATGATGCCATTGTGCACGGGCACATGGAGAGATCAGTACAGATCTACGCACTTATGGTGCACTTTGCGATTGAGTGTAACCTATACCCCGTTTCCTAACCTCGTCATTAACGTGAACGTATTTCATCAGAACGGCAAGAGCATGTCTTCAATACGACGTCTTCACACCGGCGGAAGAGATCATCGGTGGATCTGAAAAGGAATCAACACTTTGTGAAAGCCATCACAGCAGAGCCCCGTAGGAGGGGTCTCCCAGCTCCCCTGTTCCAACCGCGGTACAGGTGAGCAATCAGAGCTCTGGAAAGACCAGGGGCGAGGGGCCGGGGGAAACGGGAGGAGCCGTGGGGCCAGCACAGCTCTGAGGAGCAGGGAGTGAACTGTGAGGCGTGGTTCTGCCCACTCAGCTGGGGCTTGTGGGTAATGTGGTGTGATGAAAGGGGATGGCCCCTGGGGGTCCGGGCTGTGTTTACGCCCATAAAGAACAGGACGGGGGTCCCGGGTGTGTGTTCCCCTGAACCGGCCCCCGTTAAAGGAGGCTTGTTAGCATCGAGCTAACAAGCTCGGGGGGGGGGGGGGGGGGGGGGCGGGCCGGGCCCCTGACGGAGGCTTGTTAGCATCGAGCCCTCCTCTAAGTGATGCGGCGGGTGGGGTGGGGGCGGGCCGGGCCCCTGACGGCCCCCCACGTGACGCTGTTTACTGCACAAATTGGCCCCGGAGAGGGAGCGGGTCAGCGGCTAGTTACCGTGATGGAGGTTAGTGCTCGGCATTGATTGTGGCTCCTGCTCACCGGTCGGTTGTGCTCCGCCCCCCCCCCCCCGCCCCCCCCCCCCCCCCCCCCCCCTGCAGGCCGCCTCAGCGAACAGCGCTCTTTAAATCAGCTCACGCTGCGGCTAACTGCCTCCGTGTCCGAGGCGCGCCGCGGCGGCCCACGACTCTATCGCTCGCCTTAGTTAGCCTGCATGCCGGAGTGCAACTCACTCCCCATACGAGGAGACAGCCTGCCCCCCCCCTGTCGGTGAAGCGATGGCGTCCCCCGTATCACTTTAGAACAGAGGGGAGCGCTGACGAATGGGAGCGGGCCGCGCGCTGAAAGACACCCGCTGAGCGGCGGGCCGATGATGAACGCCCCGCACCTCTATCGACACCTTACTGCAAGCACCGGGGCGTCCGCTGAGTAATGGCACCCATTCCTCCCCCACAATGGACGCCGACCGAGCGTGACACTACGCTAAGTTCATTAGGCTAACTTAATTACACCGCTCGGCCGCTTGAAGCCTCTGATTGATCGCGCCGCTCCCACAAAAACACCAACCGGGGACCGACGTGAACACCTACAGGAACACCTGACTCAACACTTACACCAAGGGAACTAACACAATAAAGAGTATACCCGACTAGTCACCGCACACACAGTGCAACTAATGAAACAAGAACCCTCCATCCTCCTTCACACACACACACACGCACACACAGACGCAAACACACAACCTCTAACACTCACACACACACACACACACACTCACAAACACACACACACGCACACACAGACGCAAACACAAACACACAACCTCTAACACTCACACTCACACACACACACACACACACACACGCACACGCACACACAGACACAAACACACAACCTCTAACACTCACACACACACTCACAAACACACACACACAAACACACACGCACGCACACACAGACACAAACACACAACCTCTAACACTCACACACACACTCACAAACACACACGCACACACACACAGCCACAAACACACAACCTCTAACACACACACACACACACACACATACACACACACAAACACACACGCACACACCCCCAGCCCCCCACGCCGCTGAAGACATGGGGGTCACAGTAGATTGATTAGGTGCTTGCCACCCCCGGTGTTTCGGAGTCGGCCTTCAAACTTGAAGGATTTAGGGCGGCAGCCATCTTGACAGTTGCCAGCGTTTCTGATGACACGTCCAGAGCCCGGCGTACGAACCGCGGAGTGAGCATCCCACGCAGAGAAAAAGCCACGAGCTCCTTCCAACACAACTTTAAGAGCCGCCGGCGGCGCGCTAGCGTCTTCCCCCTCGCTCTGCTCCTCACCGGGGCTCCAGGATTCACCATGGAAGCCCACGCAGCAGGCTGTAAATAAAGGGTACAACCAGGGGCCCTCTGGCCGCTAACCAGCCTGCATCGAAAGGCCATTCGTATATTATGCCGGGACTGTCATTTTATTGCTGGAATCAATTGGGCAGGGTCCCCTGGTGACAGCCCTGAGGAATGTGGCCTTGGTAGTAAAGCGTTTTATCTTAGCCAGGCAGGCCCAGAGAAAACACAGCCAGCATAATGAACTTGAGCCGCTCCCACAAAGCCCTTTAGTGGCATCGCGGCGTCGCCACGCAGAACGTGTCGCCACAGATAGGTGGCGTCAGGCAACACGCTCCTCAATAAACACGAAGGAGCGCCGTGCGTCCAGCCTGACCTTTTAATGGCCGCGGTACAAACCCAGGGCTAATTCAGAGACAATGACCGGGACGAGATGGCTTCACAGAGTGGTGTGGTGGTCAATTACAACTCGCAGAGAGACACAATCCCATTGTCTCTGACCTTTCACATGCACTGGCCCCCCCCCCCCCAAACACAAGACCAGTGACCTTGGACTGGTGTTAATGGTTCAAAACCAATCCCTATGGCTAATGACACACATGTGTAGATGTAGCATACGCTTTAATAGGAGAACATGCCGCTGATCCGCAGTCAAAGCGACACCATATCTGTAAACTGGTATACGAGACCTTGTGTGATTATTTTACTTTCTAACATCAAATCTCTCTCCTTAGACATGACAGTGTACCGCTGTCATGTCTAGTGCTATAACAGCTTTGACAAATCACCTCTCTCTCTCCCCCTCTCTCCCTCTCCCTCTCTCTCTCACTCTCTCAAGCAGCATTGCCGTTACAATGGTCAGGTAGTTCTCACCACTTAACATTGGCATTTAAGACCCCCCCCCCCACGCACACACACACACACACACACACACACACACACACACCCCCTCAGCCCCCAACCACAGGCAGAACCCTGTGTGTGGCTTGGCATTTGAAAGCAGATAATAAAACTTTGCTTAAATACAGCTCTCATCTCTGAGTGCTTTTTAGATGCCACGAGTGGACTCCATTATCTACCGCCCACACACCATTAAGGATCCAGGGTCTGTCTGCAGCTATCTCCCGATTCCCCACCTTTCTTGTCTTTTTCGTTCTACAAAAATGTCACAACTTCCTGGAAATAAGAAAGAGAAAAGCGCAAGAACAATGTACTGCGGCGCAGTGCCTGTCGGACGAGGGCTGTTCCCTCGTCCTGATGGAATAACCAGCCGCACTGTTCGCCTGGAATCCTCAGAAACATCTGATCCATCCGGTTTGTTGTTTGGGTGCGTGAGTGTGTCCTTTTGGCTGTGTTTGAGTGAGTGAGTGAGTGTGTGTGTTTGGGTGTGTGTTTGGGTGAGTGAGTGTGTGTGCTTGGGCGAGTGAGTGTTTGTTTGGGTGAGTGAGTGAGTGTTTGTTTGGGTGAGTGAGTGAGTGTGTGTTTGGGTGAGTGTGTGAGTGTGTGTGTGTGTGTGTGTGTGTGTGTGTGTGTGTGTGTGTGTGTGTGTGTGTGTGTGTGTGTGTGTGTGTGTGTGTGTGTGTGTGTGTGAGTGTGTGATTGGGTGTGTGAGTGTGTGTATTTGGGTCAGTGAGTGTGTGTTTTTGGGTGAGTGAGTGGTGATGGGGGGGGGGGGCTTTCATTCTATAGACATTCATTCCCTTCCATACATCGTTACAATGCATTTGAACCGAAGCTAGAACATGAATAGAAGGTTACATTTTACACTTAACATCCCACAAGCCTAAATGAGTCAAGGATGTGCAGGCCAGCGGACGTCTCTGATGCGCTGGGTGCAGTGGATGTCTAGCTGGGTGGGTGGGGTGATTATGTGTATGTTTTGGGTGGACTACCTTTACACTAGAGGCAGGCAGTAAGGACAACGGTAAGATGAGAAAGACTTGCTTAATCTCTGTGTTCCCAACACCTGTACCGCCATAATAAATCCAGAAACCCTGCTCCTTACAGGAAACGCAGCCTGCCTTTTTTATGATTTGACTACAGAGAAGCACAACTCCCTGCATATGAACAGCGGGGAGGCAATTTAAGAGCTCCTTACCTTCTCTTACTTTGAAAGCCCCATTGACTTACAACCCACGTTACATTTATGAGCTCCAATGCCCAGAGGAGTGCAAATGGACTAAAGCTGGATTTGCGCTCGCTGCTATTATCCTCTACCGCTGTCGTTAGAACATAGAATAAAACTCAATGTCATTTATGCCAGTGTAAAGGAATGGCAAAAACGTGAAAAAAAACAATAATCCAATATCTTTTCTATGTATTTATTTTTAATATAATTTCCCATCCCCAACGAGCTTCAATCGGCCCCAAACTATGTCTCTAAGAGCGGGAGAACGTGTGACCGGCGCCTTTAATGATCCAGCCTCTCACAGTATAGGAGTTAGCGGGCAGCCTTCACCATTTCACTGCTAATGAAACGCTTTACATCCTCCGCCAAGCATCTCCAGTCCGGCTTCATGCTGCACGCACGCCACGGAGGGGAGTACGTTCACATGTAGCTAAACACTAGCCTCTGCGAACGGACCCTCTGATAAAGAAACTAATTACACGGCTCTTCTTAATGCTGTGAAACGCTCCGTTCCCTTGCGCGGGCCTTCACGACTTCCGGCGGTGAAATACATTTAGATAATTCACCGTTGCTAAGCATATAATGACCGCTGTCAGAGAAAGTGGATTTAATGCCTCTGATTCACGTCTTTGGTATCACTCCGCAAGTAGTCCAGTAACTTATCAAACCCGATGTATTCGATTGCTAGCTTTGGCAGACTATTTGTCTGCTGATCAACACTACGAATGGTGGAATCAAATAAATTGTAAAAAGACACACCGTGTGAAGTTATTTTTATCGATTTGGCACGTAGCCGTGTAATAAACAGGATAATGTATAGAACGCCGCCGGTCATTATCGAAAATAAGCCCCTTCAGGGCGAACAGGACACCTCCGCTGCGCGTCGGTGTCCTGTTCGCCCTGTCGGGGCTTATTTTCCCGATAATGACCGGCGCTCTTTACATTATCCTTTACATAACTCAGCTTGTGGAACATGATGGAAACCGTGACATTCCAAATGGGAGGGGGTGTTGGTGGTCATAATATCATTTCTGTACACTTTGTCTTAAAGAAGCCCCCCCCCCCCCCCCACAGCGAGGTGCGGTGGAGAAGTGGAGGTTAGCCAGGACAATAAGACGATCTGTACTCTATCCAGGCTGAGAGTGGGACAGCAGGAGGCTGTTCTAACCTTTTCTGTCTTCCGTCAGAACAGAGGGGGGTCGTGCTCAGCATTTGAAACGTCTCCACGTCTGCGTCGGAACACGCCCTCCACATTTGGAATCCCACCGATTCAAACCCTTCCAACCCGACGTCCTGCTGTCTGTTTACTGACTATGGTAACGACAATCCCAGGAGAAGAACGTCCTTGCTATTCATCATGACGTTCCTATGCTCTCTAGACCGGTGGTTGGGAGGTAAAGGGGGCATAGGGAGAATGGTTGAGGTCAGAAGGTTAAGGAGGAACAGTCTGCTGTTCTCTAGTATATCAGAGTAATGCTTTGTACGCAGGCTGGGAAGAGATAAAAGCCAACACCAACAATAACGTTTCTGCAGAAAGACTTCGGGAGAAGTTGGACCATTGTCGCTATTTTTGCGAATCAGACCAATGCTGAACTGGGAACCACTGATGTCAAAGGTCAACCTTCTCTACTCATTTTTGTATTCAGGCTCCGGAACGTGATTATTTCCCATCCCGTCGACGAAGCAGTGCACTGCATCAGCACGTAGCTGAAGCAGTGCACTGCATCAGCACGTAGCTGAGCGTGACCCACTGACCACCACCACCAGCCCCTACCACCTACAACCAGCCTGTCACCTGCTGAGAGGGAGATATCTTCATGGCAACGCCTGGGCTGACCAACCACCCAGGGGTCATGGAGGGGTCCCAGTAGCTGGGCCCAGGGGTCATGGAGGGGTCCCAGTAGCGGGGCCGAGGGGTCATGGAGGGGTCCCAGTAGCGGTGCAGGGGGGGGCTCTACTCACCCTGGAGGAGGAGTTGTCACACTCCTGGCAGATCCAGCCGTAGCCCGTCTGCTTGGGGGACTTCTTCAGGGGGGGGTCCAGACAGCCAAAGTGGTAGCAGAGCAGGCACTCGTCACACCTGGGGTACGGGGGACACCACACACACACACGAACCACGATCAGGAAGCTTAGGTGTCCAGACTGCTCATTTCTTCCTGAAAACATCTCAACTTAGGCTAAAGGCCAAACCGGAATGTTGCAGTTTCAATATTACTATTGAATTCCATTGTTGTACACGGATTAGCGACCCTTCCAGTCGGGACACGTACATCACATATATATCCCGTATATCACCGCCTTCCTCCGTTTCATTCCACTAAACATCCCAGAGGCAGACGCTAAAGCTAAGCTACTGTGTGTGTGTGTGTGTGTGTGTGTGTGTGTGTGTGTGTGTGTGTGTGTGTGTGTGTGTGTGTGTGTGTGTGTGTGTGTGTGTGTGTGTGTGTGTGTGTGTGTGTGTGTGTGTGTGCGCGCGCGTATGCGCGTGTGTGCGTGCGTGCGTGCGTGCGTGCGTGTGCGTGCGTGTGTGTATGTGCGTCTGTGTGCGTGAGTGCTATGTGAGATTGTGTGTGTGTGTGTGTGTGTGTGTGTGTGTCCCCTGCAGGGCAGGAAGGGTCCTCAGCTCGTAAATCCCCGGCGGTCTCAGCGGGCTGACGGGACCCTCTCGTGGGGCGTGATGGACGATGACAAGGCATTTAGTTGTCAGTCATGGGATCTTCCCTAATAGATTCCGAGCCCCCCTAACAGCGCTCTACCTTGACCCCATGAGCAGGGCACAGAGCGCGGTGCCGCTTCGATGGACAGATAAATACAGACCTTGTTAACGTCCGATAAGAAAGGGACGTCACGGACGCTAAAACCTGCCCAGCGGCGTGTCCTCAGGTAATACGACCGCAGACGGTTAGAACATCACGTACAGTAACGGCCCCACACACTTTGAAAAGCTCAGGTTTGGCAGAATGGATTTATGTGATGCACTCGATTCATATTTCGGTTGAAGTGTGATTTCTGCCCCCATGTGGTCAGAAATCAATGAATGCAGCTTACACACAGTTTGTTTCCAGGCTTTAAGGTGCCTAAATGTGCTTTGTATAACGTCATTTGAATCTGAATCTGTAACTATCAATATCTCAGTGTATACACGATTACTTAAGGAAAATAAATGCTACCAAAATGACTTGTCCTAGCCTATCAAGGTACACTAGCCTCCTAGCCTAGTATACGTTGATGATGAAGACAATGTGTAAGACAATGTTTCAAAAAGAGACATAGGCAGGCCGGTTAAGACCATGCAGGCACGAGCACACACACACACACGCACGCACACGCATGCACGAACACGCACACGCGCGCACGCACGCGCACACACACACACACACACACATCACAATTAGAACTAATTACGTGCTTATCAATGCGGGACCTTCAGCCAGCTCAATGAGAGATATTGATCAAGGAGATTGCGGTTGGACAGGTCACTGTGTTCCGGCGCTCTATCCGCTGCATTATGCGCAGGGCGGTGTGTGTGTGTGTGTTTGTGTGAGTCAATGTGTAAGCACAAGTCTGCTTTTTAATGACGACAACACACACAGACACAAAGCTATACATCAACGCTGGCATTATTGTACACAAATAAATACAGCAGACGGCCGGTCAAATAATTGAAAAGAAAGAGTAAAAAGAGTGGAGCGAGAGCAGAGAGCGCACGCGTGGAGGAGGCGAGCGTGAAGGAAGCGAGCGTGAACCCGTGTGCACACACGCCGCCGCAGCCCTTTTCAAAGCTGGCCCCAACCGACGACCTCCAGCTCTGATGTAAAGGACAGCCGTGAGAGCACGGGCCCTAATGAAGACCCCCCCCCATCCAATAAAGGACACCCTCTGCTCCCGTCAGACGCCAACGGTGAACACCAGGGAGGGATAGCAGAATAGTCGTTACAAAGTTATTTTTAGGAATAATTGGTTCAGAGCAATATTAGCAGATTATGAATGTGTACTTTTGTCGCCTTGTTGAATTCGTTTCCCCCTGCTTCTAAGGAGTTAAAATCACCAATGTGCTTGCTTGAATAACATCTTTATTTATTAAAGCTAGGTAATTTAGAGTAACCATACAGAGGAAGATGGTTTTTGAAAGAATCTAACTGAAAAAATCCCAGCCCTCCCCTCAGGCCTCATAGCTTCTCTCCCAGAACACAGGACCAGCTCGCTAGCTTTAGCCTGCTTTTGTCGGTCTGCCATGTGCATTACCACAAATATGAAAAAGAATGCTTCTAAAATCACTTGACAACCCTCGTTTTTTTAAAGGGACACCGTGTCGCGTTTTAAGTAATGTATTAGCTAAAATCAATTTCTTCATTCATAAATATGTCCTCATTGGTGTAAAATACCTCTGCTAATGATCGGATTTATCCTCCGGAGCAAAGAAGACGTGTCAAATTGTCATAGCTTCTTGGCACATACTGCCTACCGTAGTTGCAACCAGATTGCAAAGCACATTTGACAAAGCCAGGCACATTTGAGAGCACCATTCATTTGAATGCAAATCACAATTTTACCACAAGATGGGAGAAATTCCTACACAGTGTCCCTTTATTACGCGCATTAAAGTAATATTTTAATATACATTCGCTTGAAGCTAATCCCTATAATTAATGTCCCATACATACGTGGCCCTTTTGCGGTTGCAACATAAAATCTTGGATCATTCTCTCCAGCCCCCCCCCCCCTCATACGTATACTAACATAATGACCCTCGGCAGCGTGAAGACACGCTCTGTAACATCGTGCCGTTTCTGAGAAACACATAATTGGTGCCATGGTTTGCGTTCCCCATAGGTCCGATTCTGAGGAATGACGCAACGGTCCGACATTCCTGCCACATTGTAAAGGACACAGAGCTGATGTTGCAGACCGTGGTTCTGGAAACCGGCGGATGACTTCTCTTATATTAGAAGACGGCTGAGCGTGACGGTCCCCCTTTAACGCTGGAGCACCACCCAGCGCTGGCGTGAGGATGCCAGTGCCGCCCCCCCCCCCCCCCCCCAGGAAGGAGATCATTAAGCGAACCCTCGGAAAAGGCCAACAGTCACTTTCCTGCTGCAGAGTTGTGTGAAGTGAAGGCAGTACACTTTATTACCAAACACGAGGGGGTTGGTGAGAAAGAAACCGTCGGCAAACCCGTGCTGTGTTTTGGTTTGGTTTGGAAGAATCCTGATTCAGCTCCACTGATGGTGTTTGACGACAACGTATTATGGAGTGGGGAGAATCAGCATTGGACATGCTGCGGTCCAAACTAACAACAACAATGTCAATGAGTGTGAAAAGGATGTGTGTACTTTTAGCAGGACAAAGGCCCTACACACAAGGCTGAGTTTAATGCAGCGGTGGTTCATAGAAGAAAGGTAAATGGTAAATGGACGGCATTTACATAGCACTTTTCTTGCCAGTGGCCACTCAAAGCCCTTTACGATAATGCCTAACATTCACCTATTCATGCACACATTCACACACCGACGGCGGAGTCAACCATGCAAGGGGACAGCCAGCTAGTCGGGAGCAGGCCTGCGTGTTGGCGTCTTGCTCAGGGACACCTTGACATTCTAGCCTCCCGTTTAGGAGGAGCTGGGGATTGAACTGGCAACCTTATGGTCACCAGCAGACCCGCTCAACCTCCTGAGCCACATGCCGTCCCAGGTAAAGGGTATACAGTGGCAGCAGTTTGTAGCACTGTGGCACTGTTTGTACAAGAGCCATGTCAGCCCACGGTGCGAACGATTTGCGTGTAGGGGGAATAAACTAATGCATCTCCCAGATTGACCCCCGTTTGAGCAGGGCTCTGGTCATGGTGCTGTTTCAAAGGAGGACGAGGCGTTTAAGGTTGGGGAGAATCTAGTACAATCTCAGTTGATCCCGTTCCTTTGCTTGCTTCCAAGGCTGCAGAATGCTGTGTTTGTGGGCCAATTTGATTAATACCTGGCAGCCATATCTGGGTACTCTGATTCATACCACACAGGCCAAACTTAAACCAACACTCAAACCCTTGACGTTTCAGAGGGGAACAAACTGGCAGGAGCGTTGTTGTTGTTGTTATCGTTTTAGGAATGAGTACAGTACATTTGTTACATATAGCTCCTTTAATATAAGTTCTAAAACCAATTTTGGATTGAAAAATGCTGTTAATACGACCGTTCTTTCTTGCTTTACGGTTATGGTTCCTGTGGTAATTAAGCAAACCCGGGTTTGACCACCAGCATTGGAGGCTACTTTTAATGTCTACTTTCAAATCACACAGATAAAAAACCACAAGGAAGTAACCATAACAACGGGTAATTCCCCAGCCAGCTCTTGGTGGGTAGTAAATGGTAAATGGACTGCATTTATACAGCGCTTTTCTTACCAGCGGCCATTCAAAGCGCATTACAATACTGTATTGCCTAAAATTCACCCATTCCTGCACACACTCACACACCGAAGTTGGAGTCAACCATTCAAGGCGATAGCCAGCTCGTCGGGAGCAGTTGAGGTAAGGTGTCTTGCTCAGGGACACCTCAGCACTAAGCTAGGAGGAGCCGGGGATCGAACTAGCAACCTCCCGGTTAGAGTCTTCCACAACATGTTGGTCACGAGATGATTGATCCAGCGTATGACAGGCTGGCATATCCAGAGACCAGGGGCCTCATGTACTAAGACTTGCGTGGATTTCATACTGAAACTTGGCGTACGCCAAAACCCAGAAACTGTCTTACGCACAAATAAATTCAGATGTATCAAAGTGTGCGAACGCATGGATCCAAGCACGTTTCTTTTGTACATCTCAATCAACGTGGAATTGAGCGCACATGCCGACGTGCCAAACTCCTCCCTGTCCACGCCCTCATTTAAATATGCAATTTCATTTAAATAGGCCTCTGGACCTGAGATTCACCTCTTAATCCGATCACCTGGCACCATGAACAGAGGCAAAAAACGAAACTTCACAGAGTCTGAGCTCGAGATTTTGCTCCACGAGGTAGAAATGCGCAAGCATATGCTATTGGAACCCTGTCAACAGGGATAAATGCAAAACAAAAGAGAAGTGAGTGGGAGTGTGTTTGCGAGGCCGTCAATGCAGTGGGGTCTCAGCAGCGCACACACTCTGAAATTAAAAAAAAGTGGTCAGACCTCAAGGTGGAGGTGAAGCGGAGGGTTTCTGCCCACCGCCGAAGCGTGACCGCAACAGGTGGGGGGACGGGAGTGGGGGAACTCTCCCCCTTCGATTTGAGAGTGGCCGCTTTGATCGGTGACACAGCTCTCACCGGAGTGGTGGGAGCCCATGAAGGGGACACCGATCATCCCCAAGGTAAATATGCTGAAGTCATAAATGCTGTAATTATACTGGTCATACAATTGGCTGCTTGCAATACACATAAGTTGTGCGTAAAGATGCCAGGATATTAAAGACTTTGACTCGTGTTTATGAACTTAATTTTTTTATTTTTGAATAGACAAGCAAGGAGAGGGCACGGTTTGCTCCGTCGGCCCCGGCGTCTCCAGCGCCCTTCGGATTTGACCATTTGCGATGTCTTCTAACAACGCTAACGCAGCCATTTTTAAAACAATTTTCTTCATCCATTGCGCATGCTTTTATAGCCACCCATATAATTGCAAGGTGTGTTGATTGTTCATTAGTGTGTCTCTGATGTGCAAATCACTCTGAGTCATTGTTTTCACCTTTTTTCCCAGTTTCCCAGCGTCACCTCTAAGTGTCGCCAAAGGAACAATAGCTGTAGAAACGTGCGTACGACAGCTCTGGAGCTGGCGTGGGGACCGCACATTTTTACGATCATTTCACGTTTTGTACATCTGAACGTGAGCGTGGAAAAGGACGTACGCCGCGTTTTTGTGCGTACGCAACCTTAGTACATGAGGCCCCAGGACACCATTATTCACAACTACCACGCAATTAGGGGCCAATGCACCCTTGTTCGCTGGAGTCGTTCTCGCATGCTTCCAGGGTTTTCAGTAAACTAACGTTTCCATAGCCAATGCATTGGAATCTATGTTTCTGTTTCAGATGAAGCTGAGGTTCTGGACTGTACCAACAAAAGGGGGAGATGGTGTGAATTAACTGGTTTGGGGGGAAATACAGACTGGCAGATAGATACGCTGGGCAAGAGACGTTACAATGGTTTATTTATGTTTACGTTTTAGAATATAGGCCAAAACAGCTGCGTGTTGGTTCAACTCTTATATATAAAGAAGTCTTATTCGTAGTGAAAAGCACAAACATAATAATGTAAAACACAAATGCACTTATTGCCGGGGTAGCCTGTGGCTGTTAGTATAAAAACTATAAAAAGCCAAAGATAAAAACAGAAGAAAACATCAGTGTTATTATGAATCAAGCAAGGTAGATTTACGACTAACACGAACAGGCACGTTTAATTGGCACAGATACTCAGTGGTAGAGGCAGAATCTACCAGCTGCTGTACATTAGCAGGAATATATCCAGAGAGGCACTCCACCACAGACACACACAAAAGCAAGCACGCACTCACACAGAAACACACAAAAACACGCACACACACACATTCACAAAGACACACACATGCACACACATACATGCACAAAAACGCAGACACACACACGCATTCACCCACACATTCACACAAACATATACGCATTCACACACAGATTCACACACACACACACACACACACACACACACACACACACACACACACACACACACACACACACACACACACACACAGAGTGTGGGCTTGGACTGGCTGAGCAGGCATATCTGCCTGGAGATGATGGGGAGTTTAAAAGACCCCGGGGCCCCGGTGAGAAGAAGACAAACGACCAGAGTGGGCGGCTCCGTTAATGAGCTCAACGCCATTGTAGCGCCCAAACCGCCAAGAGTTAGGAGAAACTCCCGCCAAGCCAGACCCAGAACAAACCGGTCTTTCCCTTGGATAGGGAGGCCCGTCAAGCTTGCAGGGCTGGGTGCGTGTGGAGGGGGGGGGACCTTACAATATGCCTAATGTGACAATGCTTAATTATTCTACCTTAATGAAGGACATTGTAGTGTGTGTGTTTGGGACCCGCTGGGAATGAAACGCACATTGGCACTCGTGTGTGTGTGTTTGCTATGATGCTACACTTAATTAGAAGGAGCAGAGACAACAATTCATCAGTCAGTCCAGAGGGTTGACTCAACTACCAGAAATACAATTATGCCGCTGCTTAAAAAGACAATGGATTTAGTTTCTGGGGACGTCTCCCGACTCCCTGATTCCACGGAACAGCAGAACAACACGACGGCCTCAGCCTCCCCACGACGTCTGAGTTGCTCCAGTAGCGCAGCGCTGGGGTGTTAGCCGCGGCTAGCCGCTCCATCCAGGCAGCCACTCATCCAATTATTATAACTCTGGGCCTGCACGTTCAGCGACCTCCGAGGGCCAGGCTGGGACCCATCCCGCTCCCCCCTCAGTCACCGCAAGGTCCTTGATGTTATCAAAGCAATCGGCCCCTGGTTTAATCGATGAGAAAACGGACCCCCCCCCCACACACACACACACTTCTCCCCCTCCCCCCACCTCTTCCGCCCTGGAAAAAGACACAATCCAATCACTCATAAGAGAGGGATCGATTGATGTAATCTTACTGGGGGGAGGTGGGGGTCTGAATGTGTGTGGGTTGGGGGGGGGGCTCGATTTACTGCTTTTGTCAGCTACACATGTTGCTCTCATGCGTCCCACGATACGAGTCATCGCCTCGTCCCTCATGTGCTGCTCTGATCTCTGATCTGGAAGAAGGACTCTTCCTTCTGGCCATTGGGGGGGGGGGGGGGGGGGGGGGGGGGGAGACCCCACACCACACCCTCCACACATCTAACCAGGGCACTGGCCTCACGATGTCCAATCCCACACGAGACAGGTCATTTAAGTGAGGCTGCTGTATAATGGTTCATACTTGCATAATTGAAGTAAAACATGCATTTCCTGTCTATCTATTATTTAGTAGCCACTAAAGAATAGATTGGTTTTGATTTGTTGTTATGTTTATTGTTTCTTATTCACAGCGGTCAACTAAGGCTTTTTCACCTAAAGGTTGGCTGAGGGGCTTTGGTCTGTCTCTGATATACGCGTCTATCTGCTGTTTCCCCTCAGAGGAGAGGTCCGTAGCCACAGCTACCTGCAGTACCCCACATCAGCATCGCTGTGGAACGGGAGCCAAAGGTCAGCTGAATAAAAGACCCCACCAACACAGACCCAGAGACCTGGAGAGGAAGGGGGCTCGGGGCAGGGGACGTTACCGCGGGAACAGTAATTGAACCGTCCACGGGGTCTATAAAAACGCTAAAGGGGTGACAAATCATATCGATTGGCTAGAAGTACTCAAGCCACGTTATAATTGGATATTTAACAGGAACCAGGAGAGCTGGCGCTCTTAATCTGCATATAATCTTCCGCTTGTGCACTTCTGTGACTGTGGCACCTGCATTACCCTGCTGTAAACCCACCTTTATTAGCCTGCTGCAAGCCCAGCTGCATTAGCCTGCTGTTAGCTCACCTGCAATACACTGCTGTAAACATATCTGCATTAGCATGCTGTAAGACCACCTGCATTAGCCTGCTGTAAGCCAACCTATGTTAGCCTGCTGTTAGCTCACCTGCGTTAGCCTGGTGTAAGCCCACCTGCATTAGCCTGCTGTGAGCTCACCTGCGTTAGCCTGCTGTAAGCCCACCTGCATTAACTTGCTGTAAGCCCACCTACATTAGCCTTCTGTAAACCCACCTGCATTAGCCTGCTGTTAGCTCATCTACATTAGCCTGCTGTAAACCCACCTGCATTAACTTGCTGTAAGCCCACCTGCATCAGCCTACTGTAAGCCCACCTGCATTCAGCTCCTCTGTAGCCTGTGACAACCGTTACTGATTGACGCCCGTAGAGAACGCATCAAACCTCCATTAAGTCACTCCGATTAGGTTTGGAGACGTAGAAGTAGTTTGTGAGCAAACAATCAGCAAATGTATACAATAATGCACACCAGACGTTCTTCAGGAGTGCACTTGATTCCCCCTGAACCACACTGAGACCCAGAGCCAACGTAAAAAACATCAGCCACGCCGCTTGTTGAAGTCAGGACGTGGCGCCTGGGAGCAGCTTATTGACTCTCTTATTCTACACCTGTTTTTGTCCTCTCATGCAGGGAAGTCCAGGTATCGATGGCAGGGCTGTGCAGCTCAAACACTTCCATTCTCTGGGAGAGCTGCTGGGCCCGAGCTGAACCCGGCCAGCTGAAAGAGGAGCCGGTGAATTATCACGAGCGGGGACGACACAATTACCCTGGGAGTGGCCATGTGAACAGAAATCGATACGGCACAAAGCGCTCCGCCATTGACTGGGCCGCTACGAGCGAGTGTGCAGGTGGACTCCCCGAGTGCCTCCATAGAACCCCGGTGGATTATTGGACGCTGAAACGACTGCGCCGTCTCTTAGGTTCTCTGTTGGGTGGGATTGAACATTATTAAGGAGCCATTGTTCTTCCACCAGAGGGAAGTAATGAATGGGCAGAGCTAAGATGTACGGTGGGTGTGGTGCCAGGACAGCTGCCTTTGGCCCTCGTTTGGATGCAGCTCAGAGGGGGATTGGGGCCGGGTTGGGGGGAGGGCTGGCAGGCAGACAGGGTTTGAGTGAAGCCGTCCTCAGAGACACAAATCATTTAACATGCATGGCTGCCGTGCTACCTTACGTTAATCAGACACAAAAACTACATCTGGAACTGAATCGCCAATCTAAAATAATGACTTAACCCTCTGAGTTTTAAGTGAATCAAACCCTTTCCCATAGACACATTAAACCATGGCTACAACAGTTGGAATGACGGACATCATTTTTACAGGACCATGTATGGTCATAACGTTATTTTTTTTTATTAATCTCAATCGGTAAACACTATCTTCTACACTAAGAGCCCCGACCCACAGACTCGGCTGGCGACGGCTTGCCTTTGCGTGACTGATGTCATCCCAGAGATGGCCAGCAGGGGGCCCCAGTGAACTGGTTATGCAAAAGGTTAGGAAAGGAACTCGCTTCTCTGACAACAGCAGGTCCGGCAGCCCACCTCTCTGCCCTCTCTGACCGTAGAGCTTCGTGCACCCCTGAAACACCTAGGAAGAACCAGGTGTCTTACCCAGCATGCACTTGGCTGTGGGTCGGTACTTTCGGGGGCCTCATCAGTGCCGGCCCCTGTAGCACCTCATACCCAGACGGTGGTACTCCGGCTGGTGTTTCAGAGAGCAGCAGAGAGGCTGGCATGTGACGGCACAGCCTCAGTTAATTAATGAGGAAATGAGGCAGCCCATGTTTTTTTTTTTTCATTCTTTGTTCCTACTCTTTAATGTGTAGTCACTGAGAAAGGAAGGCAATGCGCCACCACGCTGCCAGGGAGGAAGGTGGAGAAAAGCAGAGGAGCCGGAGGAAGAGGAGGAGGAGGAGGAGGAGGAGGAGGAAGAGGAAGAGGAGGCAGCGGAGCAGGCAGAGTGCTGGAATCTGAAGGGGATAAAACAGGCAGAGGAAGGAGGCTGGGGTGTAATAGATTTTAGCTGCTTGGCCACACTTGCAACACAGCCTCAGACACCGGGGCTAGCGCCGGTGTCTCCTTTAATGGAGCCGGGCTAGAGGCTGAGGAGGGCCGGTTTTAGGGGCGAGAGTGGGCGGCAGAGAGAGAGGGGGAGGGAGAGAACGAAAAGGTGAAGTCAGCAAAAACAAAATGCCGCCATTAAATCATCTCTCCGGATCCTCTGTCAGAACAGTAATGGGGAAACGCGCTCATCGTGGGAAAAGGTTAGCGCTCTTCCAGAACCTCCTCCCGGCTCGCTCCGGTGTCTGCACTTCCTCTCTACTCCCTCCTTATTTCAGCTCCTCCTGAACTCCCAACACCTTGCCTGGCTTAGTCCCCCCTCCTCCCGTCCCCTCCCAGGAACAAGAACAGCTCTCTCCCCCCCCCCCAGCCCAACACACACACACACACACACCTCCAACATCCTAATCTGGACCCAGCGCGGGGCCAGGGAGGAGGGATTAGGGCATGCTCCCGGTCCCCCCCCAGCAGGCTGAGACCCATCTGCCGCCTGGGTCCGGCCAGGCCGGGACTCTGCCCTCTGAGGCAACTATCTCCAAGAGATCCTCCGAGCCGTCCGATGGACAGCGCGGGGGTTATTGTGACGCGGCCCGCCTAGCCGGTCCCTGAAGGAGTTCTGAGGAGGCTGGAGGTGGAGGCAGAGGAGGAAGGAGCAGCCGGTCCCTGAAGGAGTTCTGAGGAGGCTGGAGGTGGAGGCAGAGGAGGAAGGAGCAGCCTTTCCCTGAAGGAGTTCTGAGGAGGATGGAGGTGGAGGCAGAGGAGGAATGAAGGGTGGAGTGGACGAAAGAGACTGTGCGGGTGGTGTTGTTGGTGCGGGTGGTGCGGTTGGTGGTGGTGGCGCAGTAGACGTGCCCCCAGACAACCCCGCGCGCTAGCGCTGAGCGTCGTCTCAAAGCTAACCTGCAGACGAGGGAGGGAGGGAGGGAGAGGGTGGGGGAGGGGGGCACTTCCCAGGTGATAAATCAAGTCTGACAGAGGGCATTACACGCACAAGCGGACCGCCGCCACCGCACCTCTGGAACAATTAATTAGCTGGCTGACACTCACTTATCACCGTGGCAATAAGGTGGAAAAAGTCAAGGGTTTATTAAAGCTCCCCGTAATTTGAAGAGCTGGCGGAGGCCAGGGGCCCCGGACACAGGACAACAGCAGCCATGCGCACGCTCTTCACTCTACAACGGCACCAAACACATGTCAACCAACACCTCTAAAACACTAATGAAAGTTCAGTCCACAGGTCACACAGAAAAGGCATGTGGGATATAATCAGAGAATAAATACTGTACACTGGATCACACCGTCACAACACATGGGGGACGTTCAGACTCAAAACACAGAATGTCATTCAGGTTCTCGCTACGGAGAACGGGCTATACAGAGTTAGATAGAAAACAAATAGAAAACAGACACACGCATACAAAGCAACCCACAACCTGGCAACCCGAGTGGGGTTGGGGACCGCCCCAGTAGGGGCCGGGGTCAAGCTGGGACTGCCCCAGTAGGGGCCAGGGTCAGGCTGGGGGGGGGGGGGGAGCAGGGCCGCGCGGACACAGAGAAGTGCCAGTGCCGCTCTGAAACGATGCAATGCATCCTGGGGGTCTTGTGGAGCTGGCAGCCCGACGGCTGAGTGAGTGACACGGGGGGGCAAGATGTGACACGCTGTCAAGAACCTGACAAAACTAGCAGGCAGCTGCTGCTGCTGTCCAGGCTGCCGAGGGTGTGTGTGTGTGTGTGTGTTGTGAGTTGCTGCGTGGCTGTGCGGGTGTCTGTGTTGCGAGTGGCTGTGTGTGTGTGTGCGTTTGTTGTGAGAGTGTGTGTCAATGTGTGTGTTGCGAGTGGCTGTATGTGTTGTCAGAGGCTGTGTGTGTGTGTGTGTGTGTGTGTGTGTGTGTGTGTGTGTGTGTGTGTGTGTGTGTGTGTGTTGCCCGTGTGTGTTGCGCTTGTGTGTGTGTGTGTGTGTGTGTGTGTGTGTGTGTGTGTGTGTGTGTGTGTGTGTGTGTGTGTGTGTGTGTGTGTGTGTGTGTGTGTGTGTGTGGGGGGGGTAGGGCAATACACTGGGGACTTTGTTACATCTTCAATCCCGCGGTTTTGACTGACAATTACAAAATAAAAAAAATATTTAAAACGAGCACATTTCTAAACCTCTACGGGCATTCCCCTACTTTAACGTCTGAGCGTACTACAGCTATTAGTAACATACTAACACTCTATTCTACTGTTCATCTTAATGCTTAGCTTTATGCTATATCCTCCTCTACTAAATAGTGACGGACCCTCGGGCTCCGACCAATGAGGAGGCCCCTGAGCCTCTGTGTTGAGCCTCACGTCGAGGTCCGTCCGCAGTGAAAGGCCTTCATGTTCCATAGAGGTGGACTGGCTGCCATCCGATTGGCTGTGATGAGGAGGAGCCAGGGGGACAGACTGTACACAGGTCTGAGGCGCTTCAGTCCCTCCAACTCACATGGAGAGCAGTGGACGGGGTCAGGGGGCAGGAGGGGGAGGGCTGGAGGGGGCGCATGCTTTCTTCAGGGGGGGGGGGGGGGAGTCCATAGTCCCGTACACGTACCGGTACACCGCGTCAAGAGAGATGTGACGGTGCCCCCCCCCCCCCCCCCCCCCCCCCCCCTCTCTTGTTAACCCCTGACCCCTGGTGTCTTGATGGAGGATCAAACACCGGCATCCTGTCCTTTGTCCCAGAGTCTCATTGGTCGTTGAAGGTCCTCTTTTGGGAGGTGGAGTTAGACGTCGTTGGTAAAGGGTGAGGGGTTAGAGGTCATGGGTTGGGGCAGTGGTCAGGGGTTGTGGTAGGGGCAGAGGTGGGGGGCTAGAAGTTGTGGTAGGGGCAGAGGTTGGAGGTCAGATGTGGGGGGGTTAGAGGTCATTGGTAGGGGCAGAGGTTGGGGGGTTAGAGGTCATTGGTAGGGGCAGTGGTGGGGGGTTAGAGGTCATTGGTCGGGGCAGTGGTGGGGGGTTAGAGGTCATTGATAGGGGCAGAGGTGGGGGGTTAGAGGTCATTGGTAGGGGCAGAGGTCAGAGGTCGTGGTAGGTGCAGAGGTTTCACGGGTGTGTGTGTGTGTGTGTGTGTGGGGCCAGGGTGGCATCTGGTTCTCCCGGCCTGAACCGAAGCGTCAGTCTTCAAACGGGCCAATTCCTGCTCTGCTCTGAGTGTGCCTCCCTCCCCCTCTAAGCCCGGGGTCACGGGGTCATCGGTCCCGTGTTTCTAGGGGAGCAGGTGGAGGTGGCTGCCGCTGGGACTCTCACAACCTGTGCAATGCAAAGATACAAAGAGGTCAGCGCAGCACCCCTCACCCTACCCCAGCCCACCCCCTAAGCCTTCACACCCCCAAACGCTGCCCGAGGCCAAACTACCAGCTGGGTACAAGAGAGGACACACACTTATGACATCGTTTCTGTGTTTGTCGAACAAACCAATGGAAATGATGGGTTTCTCTAGCACAGCGGTGAGGTGCTGATACGTTGGACTGTTTCAGAGAGGACCGCAGCAGCAGAATCAGGGCTGGCTTTGTTACAACTTAACACTGAGCGTGTTTGAGAAGAGAGAGGAGGAGGGTTCAGTCTGTACACATGATCTGTGGTCAGACCTAGATTTCTCTTGACATTCTGTTCAAGCCAACATGCAAACTCAAGCCTGTGGTAAATATCTATCGTTTGGGTTCTAAAGTTATTTCTCAGTGAGAAAGACGTTTAGAGGCATGTTGTACCACGGGGCAGGGCGGTGGCTGCGGAACCCTTTCCTCCTTATATCAGCCGTGCAGGTTCTGCGGGCCAGCTGGCTAAAGTAATATGGGGTTGGGATGTGATAATAGCGAACAACTGGAAGTTAGTCACGGTGTTAGAAGGAAGCCTGAGCATAAAAGGAGTTTTGTTGTTGTACTTCTTACGCAGCTTTAGGGAGTCAAAGTACTCTTCCAGTCACATTACTTTGTATTCCTTATGTATTCATAAAAAAAAAAACTAAAACTTTACGCCCCAATCGCAAAAAGAAATCAACTTGTGATGTAATTAACGATTTCACGATACACTGCATCGTTTTCCGAAATAATCATAATATCGTAATGGTGCTCGTAATCAAATCGCTGTGAGGTCACAGATGTACACCCCTTATATTTCCAATTGGAGCGGACAATTATCCATTTGGGAACCAAACACATCGCCAATTCAAAGTCAGCGAAGAGTAAAATGAGAGACTTGCCCATATGTAAAGAGCCACACAAACACAAACACAAATAAATGGAGGTGGATGTCAAGCGGGCGGTCTAGCGCCAGCGGCTGCCTCCCCAGAGCCCAGATAAAAGTGCATGTTTATAAAGAGGGCCCCGGCACCTGAGATCCCCAGGCAAAGGAGCAGAATAAATTGTACTGTTCATTACGTCTTAATGAACTGTGCAAATGTATGTGGCAGTCCAATAGTGGTGGAGGTGTGGTGGTGATGGGGGTGGGGGCGGGGCAGGTACCCCCCCCCCCAGCTCTCTTCTCTAGTCCTGTGGCGCCGAGGCAGCGCTCCCCTAATGAAGACTGAACTTTAATCATCAGGAGGATGTGGATCCCTAGCGCCAGCCCCCCCCCCTCCACCCCCAGACCCCCACTTACATCCACTCACGTGCACTGAACCCTCCCCCCTCAAACACCCGCCCGTCCGTTCCCCCAACGCAGCACTGCACACACACAACACACATACGCACACAAACACAAACACAAACACAAACACACACACACACACACACACACACACACACACACATACACATACACATACACACACACACGCGCGCGTGTGTGCGAGGCTCACCTGACGAGGTTGTCGTTGTCGCCCGGGCCCTGGCACGTGGTGCACTCTGTGCGCGTGTCTTCTGCTTTGGGCGGCTGCTGCTGCTGCTGCTGCCTCTTCTGCAGTGCGGACTGCCGCTGCCGCCGCTCCCGTGGCGCCGGTTCCTATGGAAACAGCGGATCACCCGTGAGGAGAGGAGAGGAGGCGCAGGCGTGGCTGAGGCCTGTCTGACTGTCTGTCTGTCTGTCTGTCTGTGGAGGCCTGTGGGTGGGGAGGGGACAGGGGGGCGCTTTGGGGCGATAATGGGGCTGCGGGGCCGATGCGTGCCCAGTAGGTCTTCTGCTACGTCAGTGCCCAGAACCAAACGCAGCGGCCAGGAGGACATGCTACGCAAAACAGTGTTCTCTTATTCGTCCTTTATGGAGCCAGGGAGACCCCGTGGAGATACCAGATCTCTCCTTCAGGGAGTCCGGGTCAACATGGCCCCACAAATAGTGACTTAGATAAATGGAGTTTCACATCAAAACTATTTCACATGACACAACACATACAATACATCAAAGGAACATCTAAAAATACGACATGAAAGCTACCAAGGAAAAAAGAAAGCTGAAAGCTACCAAGGAAAAAAGGAAGAGGAAGTGAAGCATTCAGGCCAATGTTTGATGCTGGTTATGCGTCGAGTGACTTCCACCAACCTCGATCTTGTCGTCTCGGTCCTCACACATGGGCGGCCTCTTCCTCTTCTGCCCCCGTGTTCTCTGAAAGAGAACCACACACTCATTTTAAAGGCAAAGGCAGACCCAGCTCTTCCTCCTCTGCCCTGGTTCTCTGAGACCACACGCCTTCAGAGCAGTGGTGCAGACCCAGCTCTTCCTCTGAGTCGCACGTGAAAGCATTTGGATCTTTTGGCCGTCAAAGCCGGGACCTCACGCCTCCTCAACGCTGAGGCCTCTCGTCACACAGCGAGGCGGCTGAATCATCCGCGAGGCCAAAGGAGCAGTGTTGCTCGGCGCGTTTGTTTGTGTGTGTGTGTGTGTTGGTGTGTGTGTGTCTGTGTGTGAGTGGCTCCTAGGGGGACGGGGCCAGAGAACGGACAGCTGCCATGTGTGTGTGTGTGTCTGTGTTTGAGTGTGTGCGTGTGAACGTACAGCTCGGCTGCCAAGCGCCCGGAGGAATCAAAAGCTTTTCCTCTCCTTTCTCTCAAAGACTGTTGTGAAAGGGAGGACCAAAAACAACAACAACAGCACCACCGCCGCCGCGACGTCTTGATGCTATCGAGCACGTGACGGAGTTTGGTGGCTCTTTAAAAAGGGGTGGGGGGATAAAATCGACAACATATTTAAACAGATTGTGAAAACAATTCCATCTGCCTCCTTTGGCTTGCCACCAGTCACCAGATGGAGCACTTATCATTATGAACGCTAACCGTGAGAACGCTGCCAACTGGCTGCCGGAGACCATTTTGCTGTTCCTCTCCAGAAACGGTTTGGTGGCAGTGGCCGCCAGACCAGCCGTCCACACTCCCTATTTTATCAGAATTACGCATTTAAGATATTTATGGACAACGTCAGCATCACACGGGATGCATGAGTCAGCTGATACAGGCCCGCCCGCACACACACACACACACACACACACACACACACACACACACACACACACACACACACACACACACACACACACACACACACACACACACACACACACACACACACACACACACACACACACACACACACGCAGACTAAGGCACTAAGACGTGAGGGTAGTTCATAATACAGTGGGGCTACAATAAATCAATCTTTTAATTAAGTACACCATTGCATATTTAACAAGCAGGAGTCATTGCATGCAGGATTAGAGAAATTAACAGAGCATGGGATCGGGCGGTAACTAGATGCATCAACGTGATTCTGGTCATTTTTCATTGACAAATAGCAGAGGCAAGCTCTGAGATGGCAGGTAGCAGTGCATCATGCTCAATTACTACTGCAACGCCCTCCTCACCGGACTCCCCACCAAACTCATCAACAGACTGCAGATCATTCAGAACTCAGCCGCCCGGATCATCACCCGCACCAAATCATCTGACCACATCACCCCTGTCCTCATTCAACTTCACTGGCTCCCAGTACACTACCGCATCCAATACAAAACCCTACTCCTCACCTACAAAGCTCTCCACAACCTAGCCCCCAGTTATCTCTGCGACCTCCTCCAAGAATACACTCCCTCCCGCTCCCTCCACTCAACCTCTGCTGGACTACTATGTATCCCCACATCACGACTCACTTCAATGGGTGCCCGGTCATTCAGCTGTTCAGCACCCAGGCTCTGGAACTCCCTCCCCCCACACATAAAACAGTCAGACACCATTACAACCAAGTCACAACTCAAAACTCACCTGTTCAAACTCGCACACAACGTCTAACTGATCACTGTTTTGATTGTTTTTTTTGTTTTGTTTTGTCTTGTTTTTGTTTTATTTATTTCTTATTGCTTATGTTTATTTATTTATTTATTTATCTGTTTCCACAATGTCTTGTGGAATGTATGATGACTATATGCTCTGTAAGGTGACCTTGGGTGTTTTGAAAGGCGCCTCTAAATTAAATGTATTATTATTATTAATTACTGCAGGTCGGGATCAAATGAATGGCTGTTGTTTCACCAGGTTGACTGCGCTCTTTAAACTCTTTCTAAGCATTTCTCCAGATGGATTTGTGTTTTGTTGAACCCGCTCTTATGCTGTGCAATGTTCCCTTGCAATGTCCCTGAAGTAAAAGTATTTGGACATTCGGGATAGGTAATGTTCTTATGGTTTTCAGTATTATGAGGGTAATTGTAGGTAATTATGGATCACGAATTGCATTGTAAACCCATTTGTCATGAAGCTTGGCCATTGTTCTTGAGACCTATGCCCACGTCTCCACCAGTGTAACCACCAACTTAATAAACTGCATAGGATGCTTTTGGCTGAGCAATGTTCAGCCCTTGCTTATCTGTCCACCTCCATCTTTCTTGGTTTCAATTAATGAGCAAAAACGACTGCTTGCCGCCGTTAATCTCAACGTCCAGCACCCGAAAGTCAGCGCGGAAGAGCAAGGAACGCAGACGTCCTCCCATGATGCACTGGAGACTGAGCCGTGATAAGACGAATCATTAACAAGCTATGCTCCGACTTTCCTTTCGCCATTTGCGCATTAAATCTGTTCGCCCATGTGTAATTCCTCATGTAAAAAACACCGGGCGATATCCCGCCTGCACGTGCTGACTTGAAGATAAGGAGTGTGTGAGGCGCTCCACACACACACACACACACCCCGCCGCGCCATAGCGGGGAACAGAGAGCGGCTGCGGCGCGCGCCATTAACTCCCTTTACTGCTACAACTTCCCCTTGTATGCTAAATAAAACCCGGCTAACAGGTGGACATTAAAGGTTCCCCTTGGGTGGCCAGTACCCACCGCAGGGTGTAAACACACCCTGTGGGGGCGTGGCACGGGCAGGATGGGTACCAGCGGTTAGCCATGTTAGCCCCTAAAAGAGAATGTGTACCCATTCTGCACGCACACAGACACACACACACACACACACACACACACACACACACACACACAGACACAGACACAGACACAGACACACACACACACACACACACACACACACACACACACACACACACACACACACACACACACACACACACAGCAGCGGGGGGGGGGCGATCAGCTCGCCCTGATAAATTGAAACACGGCTTTAGAGAAATGCCAGCGCCTGCCCGCCCTGGTAGAAAGAAAGTCGTAATAAAATAAGAACGCATTAAACATGCAAAGCAGCCCCCTTCAGCGGCGGCCGCGGCGCGCCTGCAGTCGGGGGGAATGCCGCAGTGAGGCGTTTGGGGGGGCGGGCGGAGAGGGAATAAGCAGCTTAATGCTCCAGAGGCCCCCCACCGAGGGGCTGGGCGTTTCGGGGCCCGGGGCTCTCAGGGACCCGGGGCCCGGGAGGGGGTGGGTACATAAATCCACCATTAACCACGAGAGACTGCAGAGCCTCACCTCTGGCTCCTGACTTTCAGTCGGTCGGCTCTCGGCTGCCTCGGAGATCCTCCGGAGAATAAACAACACTGGTGTTTCAGTTGGGGGAAGGCTGGCGTCTAACGTCCAGCCCACTGTACATGACTGAACGTATGGTCAGGTAATAAAGTCGTCTAATAAGACAAGTCAAATGGATCCGCTGTTTCAGTTTTACAACATTTCAAAATACTAGTAAAACTGCAATAACAACGCTGAATAAATGCATAGCATTACAAGATGAAGAAGTGCATTCTATATTGCATTATATATAGCATTGCTACTGCAGGGTGACATATTGCCAGACTCTAGCCAACACCCGCAAACAAAAGACAAAAGCCCAGAATGGGGAGGAGAGAGAGCCCCCCTCCCCCCCCCCCCCCCCCGTCTACTGAGATATCATCTGGAGCTCTCCTTTGGGAGGCGTGGAGGCAGGACTGTATCGTGGCATCAGAGCATGGCCAGCCCCGATAAGGAGGATCTGCGGTGGGGTGGAGAGGCTGTATATCCACCACTCCCACCGCCGACAAACCCTAAACTACAGCCCAGACACGAGTTCACGCAGTGCGCTGTGTGAGTGTATGTATGTATGTATGTATGTATGTATGTATGTATGTATGTATGTATGTATGTATGTATGTATGTATGTATGTATGTATGTATGTATGTATGTATGTATGTATGTATGTATGTATGCATGCATGCATGCATGTATGTATGTATGTATGTATGTATGTATGTATGTATGTATGTATGTATGTATGTATGTATGTATGAATGTGTTTAAGTGTGTTTATGTATGTATGTGTATAAGTGTGTGTATGTGTGAATGTGTGCGTGTGTATGTATAGGTGTGTGTGTATGTACGTGCATGTGTGTGTTTCCGTGAGGGTAATTGATTTAGGAAAAGTTAAAGTTCAGTCAGTTCAAACATGCTAGAATACAAAATATATTGATAAGGACCACACATTGAGGAACATTAGGCTACATCGAAAATGCTTGCCGTCTATAACACTGTGAATGGACCAAGCGCTATAGTGTTCTTCTATATCGGCTTTGTTTCTGAGTTCCTAGTTGTGTTTTCATCAACCTGCGATCACCACTGCAAGGTTTCAGAGCCAATCGGAAACTGGGTGATGAGGCCAAGTATTGGAAGTGTTGAAGTCAGGTTCAGAGAAGAATGAAACTATTTTTAACCATCTGACGCACACGGTAGTGTGTCTGAAATACTATTTACACAGGGTAATATTTACACACAGTTTAAATAGATAACCTAAGTCAAGCAAAGTATCACAGATTAAATTAATGAGGTGTTAGGCTGCTGAACATGCAGACTTCGACCCCATGAGAGCTAATGGTTTGGGTGTGATGGGCCATCTGACCTAGGAAAACCGTAGCACACAATGTGTGAGTGCCCTGCTTACAGGCCACTAGTGTCGCTAGTGGACAAGATCTGTGACCTTGGCACTGCAACTGGCGACCTTGGAAAAGGAGGATCATCTTGAAACCCAAGGGGCAATAGAATTGGTCAAACCAAACCCAATATAAGCTTACATATGCATGCACATGCATGAAAAGGCAAGAAACACAGACTCTAAAGTCATATCAACTATATATGTGTTACATTTGCACTTGGTTTTCTGCAGTTTCAGAAGTACTATAAGAACAGTGCATGGTTCGGAACTGAAAGTGAGGGTGAATTAATGCAGAGACATGCAAGCAGGCAAACAATCGGAACAAATGAGATTGGCTGGTCCCTGGGTGATTGCACTATTGAAACACAAGCGTTTGGAAGAAACGCGGCAAAAGGTTGAGCGTGGAGAAAAGACTCAATGCAAAAGTGCTTTGATAAGCTTTACTTGCAAATGCTGTAGTTTCACCCAAATAAACCCTGCTGTATTATTTGTTAGTAAGTTATCGTTTGCAAACCATGGCAGTGAACAGTGGTTTGTTGCACAGCAGGAGCTTCTGTGTTACGCTATGGTTTGACTCATGTATCGAGAGCACAGTGGAAACATCCATGTTACTAGAACCTCCCCGGGACACTTAACGTTGTACGTAGCGTGTATATAAACCGCACCGTGAGCCTCACCTGATGTTTCTTAGGCTCCGGCGACATCTCCTGCGGGATGAATTTGATTGGTCCTTTTATCTGCCTCCTGGACCTCTTGGTGCCGTCGGGCAGCGTCTCCATGGCGATGTCCGCCTCGTCGCTGCTGGCCTGGTCGCACTCGGAGCACTGCCTGTGGGGGAGAGAGGACGCTGTGAGACCACTGCTCTCTGGTACCCCCTATTGATTCTGTTATCTCACACATCTCTGCTCTTCAGCCTAGTAAACACACTTTGATGGTGTCATCCTGATTGAAAAGGGGGGAAAAAAACTCAAGACTTGGATATAATTCAGAAATAACACAGGGTATTGACAATCTGACCTAAAAACTAAGAGAGTGTCCTCTTTGGATGTACTTCATTAGAAAGATGTCGTACCTTAAATGCTACCCTCCGACCTGCAAGTCTATGTCATATTTTTGAGGAAACCCTTCCCTGATGTGTGGTCGAGTGTGCGCTGTGGCCCAGTATACTGTAGCACTTGGAGGAAGCAGCAGTCCTTTGGAGACCCACAACTCTTCCTTCCTGCATAGTAATGGGGAGCGGCAGGAGGCGCCTGCTTACAGGTGTCCATGACTCCCAACTCCCGCTGCTCAAAAACAATCACCATATATTCATTCATATTAGCGGGTGACATCATCCCGTAGAAGGACTGCTCAGCTGCGGGGTAGCGCGCTGGAGAAGCTGCCTGGTGAGAAGGTGCATTATGCCTCTCGGAGACAGGCTGGACGCTCAGAGGAAAGGGAAAATAAAAGCAGCACAATGGCAGAATGAATAGAAAGTGGTACTTTTGGAATTCTATCAGCACCATTTTGACAGTTACTCACAGGTGATCAAGGCAGATGATTACAGAGCGATTACGAAACACCTAGGAGGAATGTGTTTTGCTTCCCTTTAATCATAGCATGAGAGCAAATGCTGTATCTAATGCATCAGCGATGGATTGGCCCGATATGCACCTGTGGTCTCTGGCATGCTTGGTTGTGGAGGATTGTTTTTACAATTGCCGGACATTATGAACCCACACGTAGAAATTATTGTCCTCTCTTTCTCGGAATTTTCTGCTTGTTGTATTGTTAGTCCAGAGGTCTTTGCACACCTGCATCTCTAATGACTTAATTGGACCATGATGTCCAGAAAGATTTAGCTATTTTTGGGGGGTTGGATGAAAGATTGGATGAAATGACGTGAAAATATGTAGCCCCAAATAGATCCATTTGTTCACAGCCTGTATTTGTGATCCTTTGGCCCAATCCCATTTCTACCCCTTCCCCCTTCCCCTTACCCCTTCAAAACAAGGTGGAGGGGTAAGGGGAAGGGGTAAGGGGTAGAAATGGGATCGGGCCTTTATGTCCCTGCCATGACTCTGATGTGTGTGTTTGTGTGTATGTGTTTCCCTGGGCTCTGCTCCCTGGGGTCTCACCAGTAGCTGTTCTTGGTCTTCTTGGGCATGCGTGTGAGCGGGGGTTCCAGGCAGCCCAGGTGATAGTAGAGCTTACAGGTATCACACAGCAGCAGCAGGTGCTGGTCCTGGTTCTTCTTACAGATCCCACAACTGTGGGGGGAAACCAGTCTTCAGTCAATGTAGTCGCGGTGGCCATTTTTGAAACGGGAGGTTTGAGAAACGTTTCAGAATGTGACCAGGGGCCAGGCGTGCATTATTTGCATGAGCCATCTGAATCCAGGCTCTAGGCCTGTATTCTTCTTGTCCCTCCCCAGCAGGGTGTGACATGGAAAGGCTCCTGGTTACCTGTAGAGGATGGCCGGGAGGCTGGAGGACTTCCCGGGGGCCCCCCCGCCTTCCTTCTTGTTGGGCTTCCTCTCTTTAGGGGCTTTCAGAATAGCCGGGGCGTTCAGCTTCTACAAAGAGAAACAAACGCAGACGAAGGCTGGGGTGAAGCCAGGACTCCACGCCCATCCTCATCTCGTCACCTTGAGGGGGCTCTGACCGGTGGAGTTTGACGATGCATAAATACAGTTTGATTGATTGATTTGCCAAGTAATGGAAAACTGGAAACCAAATGAGACGCAGTATTCCAGCAACAAAGAGAGAACAATAGGATTCCATTTCATCAATGGTAGTCCAAATAGCTCCCGGCATCCCCTCCATCATCATACGTTAGTGTGTGGGCTCCTTGACTTGCATGAACTAAAGAATGCAGTAGGGTAAAGTGCTGCAGCAGAAGCTTGTGTTGGGTGGCCCTCCCTCTACATGCAGAGTACATGGAGTCACTCCACAGACAGGCGCCGCCCTCAGAGAGCCGCTAATCAGGGAGCTCTGAATCTGCTGCCTGCTCGGGGCGAAGCCCCCCTCAGAGGTGTCTGATAGAAGAGGGGTGGGGGGGTGGGGGTGGGGGGGATGCCCGAGGGAAGCACAGGGGGCTATCTCTCTCCACTGCGGACGCCAGGCACTCTGCGTCGGGGGAGCTGGGAGAAGGGCTTCCACAACCTGATACGGAGCCGCCTCATCTTTAATTAATCAAGTTTAAAGGGGGGACTCAGCATCCCAATCCTGAATTTCCATTCCCGGGATTAATAGCGTGTGATCTTATCCCGTCGTATCTTCGGTTCATCGTCGGGTTTAAACGTCGCAGGATACAACTTAACGGGGAGGATATTGCAGAGCGTTTTAATGAAGAGCCGTGTAAGCCCGGAGCGACACCAGACCAGTTATCATGTGGGATTTTCCCGGGCCGTAACATTGAACTTCATCCATGTCTCCTCCTCCCTGGTACATTACAGGGAGGTATGAACACCTCACGCTGCTAGCGCAGGAAACATTTCTTGTTTCACTTTCCTAATGCTCAGAAACCCAACAAAGTCACGTTGGCAATATCAAGCGGCAGGGACGGAGGCCCGCGATACCATCAGGGCGACCACTCCTCTCCCTCAGTCAGGGTACCCGCTACAAGCCCTCACTCAGTTCCATTACCCATCTCCTCCCTCAAAATACTCCCATCCAAAGCAGCATTAAGGGACTCCTTTCCTCATTTATATGCAGTGGGAATGGAAATGTTTCCTAATGTTTTCTACTTGAGTTGCGAGAGCAGCCAGATCTCCCAGGGGCGATGCGAGGGGGAAACAGCCACTGTGCCGGCGAATGAAAGATGTGGGGCCCGGCTGGGGACATCAATAATTTCTGGTAATGCATGGGGCCAGGGATGACAAATAGTGGATGAAAATGTATCAGATAGATGACGGAAGAAAAAAAATAACGCAAAGAAAAAAAAAGCGTGTGGCGTTCCTGAGTGATGTGGCTACTTAAAAGCGCGCATGTTTCTAATTAGGTGATTTATGGTGCTCATTGGCAGATTCACCGTCTCCCTCTCCCACCGATCCGGTTCCCCCCCCCCGTATCCCTCCATTTAACTGCACTGCCCATGGTCTTCACACCACACTTTTAATCAAGTCCCTTTATGCATTTGGGGAGATGGATGTCCAGACGAATGATTACACGTGTGGTTCAGGGCGCCGGTGGCGGAGGTAGGGGAGAAGGCGTGTTCGCCTTAAATAACCTCCTGGTGAAGTCCCTTCAGAGAGGGAGAGGGGGAACACACTATTACCTAGCTGCCTGGACATGCTGGTGGGGAGAGTTTGCCAGCAGGGTGGCTGGTGAAACACCGCCCGGTGCAGAACCCTTTCCTGCGGGGCTGTCCGGCTGCAGACCGCCGTGCTAGGCAAGACAATGGCAGCTCTGCTTTGTTGAGGTTTTGAGGTTGAATGAATGCGACGGCGTGCCTGGTCGATCGCCGACAGACATACACTGACCTAGCGAGTACACGCCGCTTGCGGACTGGCCGAAGAGCATGTCTGGCTTGACTTGCGGACTTTCGGAAGATGAATGAATGGCATGGGTGGCAGCACCAGCAGCCGCCGTCTGAGCAGAGACGAGGTCCCTGTCAGACCAAAAGGTCAGAGAGCTGTTGTAGGGGGGGGGGGGTCAGCTGTAGAGCAGCTGCTACAGCGGGATGAAGGGCCATGCGATGATAACCTTGCTCCTCTGTTACGAGTCCTTTTCACCTGACTGCCCCTCTCCGCTTGGCAATTAACATGGTGACAAAGCAGAGAGCCCCGACCATACCTCCACCGGAGACAGCCCACCGTGTCCGAAGCGGGGCAGGGTCAGAAGAAGAGCCCTAGCTCAATATGCTAATCCCTGGCTCCACGTATCAGACAGGTGCAGCACTCCTGGAGGTGGATCCCTCCGTGACAGAAGCAAGAGAGATTCTGCTTCCTGTCCGAGCCCCTTTACTTTAATATGCTTGCAGGGCAATTGCTCTTTCTTGGCATCATTATTGAAGGAATATGTATTGTTTCGTGGTTCACAGTGACTCGCTGTCAAAAAAATGCAATTGTTTGACACAGACAAACAATCGATTGTTAATTCATAGGTTCCCTCGAAAATGTCACAAAGATAGAATAGAGCGGAGATAAAAAACTAAGCAAAAAAAACAAGAAAAAAAGAGAGTTCCGACTATTTCTGAAGATTGCATTTTGCCCTCATTAAATGACCCGTCAGCTGCCGTGAGGAATCTTCACGGTGCGGTTGCCATGGGAGCAGGAAGCAGAAGACAGCTTTTACCTCCACAGTCAGGTCTGACTTCATGGCAAATGACAGGTCAATCAGTTAGTGCAAATGAAAGGATTTTTACAAACAGCAAGGCTATTACAGACTGCGGAATTACCCCCACTGTGGGCCTATGTGGGTTGCTACTAGCAATCTGGATTCCTCTCCATCACAAATCGTTACCGTGCTCAGTATGGATATGCAGAAGGGAAGATTGTCCCTTCCCATCGTAGATTAAAATTCTCTTTTTTCCACCATCGCTTACAGGGGAAGGAGAGGAACAGGTGGGGACATGTTGGCCAGGGAACCATGAGAAGAATACACCTTGCGAGGTGGCGGTGCTGGTGAGAGACTTAGCTGCGGTTGCGTTGGCCACCCTCCTAGCGTGTTCAACGCCACCACGCGGCTATGCTAATTAGCACCAAACCAGCCACACAATGAGTGACGCGGAAAATCATCTCCCATGGAAAATGCAAAAAAAAAAAGAGGGAAAAAAACACAGCGAAATGCCAGGACATTGTGAACCTGGGATTGTCCCCGTCTGAAGATAAGCCGAGCGGTTATCTGGGCGTACCTGGCCCAGAATGTTCCCCAGCAGCGTCCACACCGTCTGGCCTTGGCTCCGCAGCTCTCCATTGACATTCAGCAGCTCCTCCAGAGACTCGCAGAGCTGCATGGCAGATAGCACGGCAGGAGAGCACAGATAACATTAAGGCAAGGACGCCCCCATTAAGACACACACACACACACACACACACACACACAGATGCATGCAAACACAAACACATAGAGGCTTGCACACACACACACAAGCAAAGAAATGTGGGCACTAACATGCAATTTTGGAATTCCATGACTTACCTTGTCCTTTATTTAACACAATTTAACTCTCACTAATTCATGAGCAAATATCATCATTGTTTTCCTAAGACCCTATGGCATTTACATTTATTCACATAGTCTCCCTTCTGAAGCGAACCACAGAAATAGGCCTGGATAAGAGGCACCGAGAGGGGAGATAAACAATACGTGCAGAAGTAGATTCGAGAAAAGGCTCTTCAAACGAATCCCGATCTGACACTTATCAGAGAGGCGATGATGTGCCATGCTGAGTCAGAACTCTTCCTCACGTCAGCGCGATGAGGACGACAGAGACGCTGCAGCCGCGGACAGCGATCAGACACAGAACCTCAGGAGTCAGACACCCAGTGAGGCACTGAGGCACCGCACTCTGGATCTAACACAGAGGACCAAGTACTGTCCACCCCATAACAGTCGTAGGTTAAATATGACACCGCAGACGTTAAACATGAACGTATGTCAAATGTCAGCCAGAATGTCGAATGAATGGAGTCAAGGTAAGCGTATTTGTTAAAATACCAACCTCCTTGAACTGAAGGGCATTCTGATAAATGTTAACTTATTAATATTTAAATAAAAATGGGACACCAAAAGTGATGTGGTACATAGTTCCTTCATTTCTGTGAATTTGCAGTCTAAATCTGAATCCCCCCCCCCACTCTCTGCCTTCGAAGGTCGGCCGTCTGTGCGGGGAGAGCGGGAGAGTTGAGCGGCACAATTAGCAACGCACACTCCATTAATAACGGCTAACACGCACAAAGCGGACGACTGAACGCAACATTAACTCCCCTCAAACTTTTAACTCCACCGCATTCTCCTTAATACCCCCGGTGCCCCGGGCAGACGGAGCGGGACGCGTGGGGGCTCTCTTACAGGGGGGGGGGGAGGGGGGGGGAGGGCCCGAGTCGCGGCGCGGCGGCCCCGCCTCCTTGTCTTTGGCCGGCTTCATCACCGGCATATTGCCCCAGTGAAGCGGGGTTAATGTGGCGGAGCGGCACATTACGTGGCCCTGTGCGTGGCTCGCTCGGCTGTGACCGCGCGCGCCTGACGCGGGGGAAGATGATGGAGCGGCGGGCCAGGGTGTCACGGCGCCACGTCTGATTTGTTTACTACTGGATCAGAACGTGGCCGCACCGTGCTACTGCTGTAGCACGGTGCGGCCTTCATTGGGACCACGGGCGGGGCCGGTGACGGACTGCGCTTGGCTGTTGGTGGATGGACAATAACAGAATAGTCGTTGCATCATCTGAATAGTAAAGTGGACGGACATGAACTAATAGTAGCTATGAAGTTGAAAGTTGCTGATGTTACAAGATACTAGCCGACTAGCCGAGTACAATTAACAGGAATGCCACGACCACAACAATCATCTCAACAACCAGCCTCACACATCCAAATCGATACGCATTATTTGTGTCCATGGGCCAAAACTTATTGTGTGTGTGTATGTGTGTGTGGCTGTGTGCGTACCTGTGTTTGTGTCTGTGTCTATGTACATGTGTCTGTGTGTCTGTCTGCGTGCGCATGTCTATGTCCGTGTCTATGTGTGTGTCTGTGTGTCCATATGTATGTCTGTGTGTGTGTGTGCGAGTGTGCATGCCGTGCGCGCTGACCTTGTTGTACTCCACATGCAGCTTCTCCTGCTCGCTCTCCAGCTTATCCTTCAGGCTCTTCTGCTCCGAGATGTTGTCCTGGATCTGGATCATGCGCATGTTCCTCTCTGAACGGACCCCGGAAGAAACAAGTTCAGAAACCGAGACGAAACAAAAGAAGTCAATACTGCGATCCCAATCTGTGTACAAGGGATAACAGAAAACAACGGGAGCATGTGAGCGAGCGCAGCGATGGCAGATAGGGGTGCAGGGCCTAATGGAGTGTGCTCCCAAGGTTACTGGCGTACCGCCGTCTCCCCCACATCTGGCATCATCATCCTTCATGTGGTTGGAGGTGGGGGGGGATGTCTTTATGCGGCTACACGCTGAAAGCCCCTGCAATGCTCTTCTTTCTCTTTAAAGGGCCAGTCAACCCAACACTGCTTTTGATGTTTTAAACGTTCCAACACGACTTATATGGTTGCCAACAGATCTGATCTCTACCATGTTGTCACCGTCAATCAAATAAGAGGGTGATGGAGGGATGACGAGGCTCTGGCCAGTCCCAGCCAACAAGTGTGTGAACGGCTCTGCTCCATATTCTTCCCGAGGCACTTCCACTAAGGGAGAGGTGTGAGCGGACGTGTAGAGTAGAGAATGTAGCGCTGGTCTGGGCACTGCTCGATATGGATGGCTGCGTCCAAGAGGGTTAAGCTTCTCAGAGACTTAGTACAACGCACAGTGCGTGTGCCTGTGTGTGTGTGTGTGCACGTCCATATAGGAAGCTATTTAGTCTATTTTGATGTCCAGATCGGAGATAGGGTTCAACTATTGTCGGACACATAGCATCACAGCATTAGGCCATGGCGAGTGGCTTCATTTACACTTCAAAAGGAAACCAAACCCTAACAATCATTTGACGTATTTTATAACCACCCATCCTTAGGAAGGGCATCGCAGCAACACAGCCAGCAATCAGTGGATCCCTGTTCATAAATGAATGTCTCAATAAACAAGTGCATTCTAAGGTGGAGGGATGAGGTATGAGACCGATAGAAGAGCTGAAAATAAATGTCACTCTCGTGACTCTCGTGTGAGTGTGCGTACCAGTTTGAGTTTTTGTGTGTGTGTGCACGTGTCTGATCGTGTCTGTGTGGGTGTGTGTGTGTGTGTCAGTCACCACACTGCTCGTTCTACATCGTGTCTTGGCTGTGTTTGGTGCTATACGTCCGTTGGTGCTATACGTCTGTTGGTGCTATACGTCTGTTGGTGCTATACGTCTGTTGGTGCTATACGTCTGTTGGTGCTATACGTCTGTTGGTGCTATACGTCTGTTGGTGCTATACGTCTGTTGGTGCTATACGTCTGTTGGTGCTATACGTCTGTTGGTGCTATACGTCTGTTGGTGCTATACGTCTGTTGGTGCTATGCGTCCGTTGGTGCTATACGTCTGTGGGGCTGAAGGGCCCGCCGCTCAAGAGGGTTCCAGGAGCCTCACCCAGGTAGTAGTTGACGAAGTCGGCGGTGAGCGCCGGCTGCTTGTGCTTGCGCCGGCCGTCCATGCTGGCGTTGGTGTCGGCCGTGTCCACGGGGAAGATGTCCGTGCTGATGCCCATCAGCTCCGCCTTCCTCATCAGCTTCCGGATGGCCGAGGCGCTGGAGGTCAGGGGTCGCGGCAGCTTCTCCCTTGGCACCCAGGCCTGCGGCCGGGTGTTGCGCGACAGCTCCGCCTTGGCCCGGTACTGCTGCAGCCGCGTGGTGATGCGGGCCTTCACGCGCCGACCCAACACCAACGCAGACACACGCACAGTGAGTTGACCTGCCTCGGTGCCCCCGGTGGTTTTTCTACATGTGGGGGTACGTGCGTGGACACGGTGGGCGCTCTCTGCTCACCTGGGCTTCAGGGGCCAGCTGCTTCTCCCTCTCCTGCAGGGACACTTTGCAGTAGGACTGCAGCGCTAGGTAGTTCTTCCGCTTCCACTTCCTGTCGAAGCGGTCGGCGTGCTGCTTGCAGTAGGCGAAGAACGGGTCGGCGATGTCCTGGGGACAAAAAACACACCGGTACAATTAATGACAAACAACCCCACAGACATCTGTCCCCCCCCCCCCCCCCCCCCCAACACCACAGACACACACACTGTGGTGTCCGTGTGTGTGTGCGATTGGCTGAGTCATCTCTCAAACTCCTTCCCATACATTTGTCACTTTGTCATAGTCCACGACAAAATGGCTGTTGCCATTTTCTAGCTGCTGGCTTTGTGAAATCGTTTAGGGCTTAAGGTGTTTTAGATGATGCTATCAGCCGTTTCACCTGTTGATAGTGGGGCGTGGGGGGGGGGGGCTGACTGGATACAGCGGACTGCAGCCCCAGTGCTGATAGAGTGCACAAATAACGCAAGGTGAATACATGACGGGCGGTGCAGACAGCTGATGGGAACAACCGATGCCTCGGTGGATTAGTAAACCATCTCCATCTCCACGTCGAGCCGTCCAGGTCTTTTGCCGGGTTTACTGGTTAAGTTGGCGTTGTTCCCTTATTATGTTGGGTCTTTGTGAGGAACACAGCATAGCAGGTTCACGTCGGCCTGGACGCAGCGTTGAACATCTTGAAAGAAAAAGGCCCTCATACTACGATTTCTAAATAAAAGAATGTGGCTATTAAGTAGATTTCACTGAGCCCCTAAAATAATGTATCAAATACAGATAACTGAAGTAGTTTGAAATAAATTAACATTTAGACTATTATATGATAATTTCAGCATGATTAACCCTTTCCAACGGGGTTCACTTTGTAATTGGTTTTGCTTTTTATATTTTAAATTTCACTAAACACTTCAGAGAGCTCTGAAGTGGATTAAGTTACACATCATTGTATGTAAGAATAAATGGCCGCTATCTTGGCTCCCGTTCCGACCGCGGGCCCAGCCTCCACGCCGAGGCCAGAGCACGGGCAGTGGTGATGTAAACACATGGAGAACGGGGATGTGCTCGTTTGTGGGCATCTAGTGGGCAACGCTTACTAGCAGGGGCATTTACATTTACATTTTACATTTAGGGCATTTAGCAGACACTTTTATCCAAAGCGACTTACAATAAGTACATTTGTCATAAGAAGTGCATCAATATATCGCTGTCGGTACAGAAAGGATGTTCATAGAGGGGCAGTTGGTATGCAAATTGCTGTGGGAGCTGCTGGACACTTGATGGGAAGAGAATGGAAGTCAAGGGCCTGCCAACTGCCCAAGAGGAGGCTAGTCTAACAGAAATCATGGTTGATTCAAATCTCGACCTCGTCAGTATCAACAGTCAACCTGGGGTCTTAGCAAACCGGCCAAATGCTAATCTAGTGTGAGTGTGAATCCCTAGCTCAGGCTCTCCCCCCGTGCTAGGGATCACTGAGTGTGAATCCCTAGCTCAGGCTCTCGCCCTGTGCTAGGGATCACTGAGTGTGGGTCCCTAGCTCAGGCTAGGGATCACCTCCTGCAGGCGCTTGGTGTCACTGGTAAAGGTTCTAGCGGGGCCAGGCCCTCCAGGGCTGCTCGTCCTACCTCCTCTGCGGCCGCCTCCGACAGGAGCCCCTCCCTCTGAGCACAGGTGACGTGGAAGTAGGACCGGCACATGCCTGCGTCACAGCTGATGCACACGCCCGTCCGGGCAAAGCGGGCGTCCTCACAGAAGCTGCACTCCTGCAAACGGGAAGAATAGGTAAACTAACAGAAACTATTGAGTTGAGGGAAGATTCGACTTTTTCACTTGGGGAGGCACCAATTCCCAGTTTACCTGATCAAAACTAGCTTAAAAAACGATTCTACATCTCTGATACAGAGCACCTTATGATCATACATGTCAGATATTAGGGGAAGGTGATGTTTTTCCCTAGAGGAATGCTTGAATTTCGAGGAGAAGATGGTTTAATTGCCAATCAATATAGTTCTTATTCACAGATTCAAAATGGTCAAAATCTGTAACAGTAAAGTCCTCAACAGTACCATCAGTAACAAAACATTGTTGGTGGTCCAAAGAGGTCAAATCAATTGTGTAGATAGAGATGTTTTTTTTGGAGTAAATGCGGTCTAACACTAAGTGGGCCCAAAATAAATAGTGACCCTGCTGTTAAAATTCAAACTACATCACAGTAATAAATTGTATTGCAAGAGTAAGTGTACCAAACCATATTTCTCTGCTAAAGGGTTCCACAGTGAACCTACACATAACATCAACAGGTCCTAAGTAGTACTTGCCTTGGCCCCGTATTTTGAATAGTTCATCTCTGTCAGAGTGACTGGCCTCAGCTTATCAATGTCCCCAAACGCCACCCCCGGAACGTAGAGGGCGCAGACCACATGCACCCATCTGAGGGGAGGGAAACACACACCATCAGTTCATCACATCACAGTATAACATAAACCGAACATGGACTATGCATTTCAAATTCAATCCCATTTTGATTTCCCCCCCTCACAGAATATCTTGTGTTGCTGGTTGACTGAATTTGGTCCAGGTGACGCCACAAAGGGCAATCTTAAATTCAGCCAATCAGAAATAATAAGGGGGAGACCTTTAGGACCAGGATTATGTCCCAGTCTCTGAGGGCTGTGGGTTACATGAGGATCTGCTCACCGGCCTATATGTTAAAAGAGAGGGGGGGATTCTTTGATTTCTTCAACTGCGAGACTCAGGGAGTCTATACAGTCTGGCGTGTGACACATTTTCAAATGCCGACTTTAGGGAAGAGAATTGGTAGTCCAATATAAAGATATCCATCTCTAGCAAGCAGGCGCTTCACAGTTTAATTTGCTGTGTTTTTCATGCTCTAGTGAAGTAGTAAATTCGGGTGCAGCCTGGCTGAGGAGCCACTATCAGCGATAACGTGGCTGAAGCCTCCTCGCTCCACATAACACACTCTTTCTCCCCTTCCTTTTCTCACTCCTATTTTTCTATCTCTTGCTCTTCTTTCCTCCCTTCTTCTTCTCTCCCCCGCTCGCTTTCATCTCTTTACTTTAAGTCCCTTCCTCTCTCTGTCTCTCCGTATCTCTGTCTCTCTCTCTCTATTCTCTCAAGCCTCTTTCCAATATTGAATGTATGCACAATTTAGATAGCTATGCAGCATTTCCTTTCCCACTGCAGAAGGTCAATAGCTTTATTTGTTTCTCAACACTTTCCAATCGCTGTGTCTTATAAAACGGTAACAGAGTGAACCCTGGGTAAACGCCATGAGGCCACGCCCACCTCCCAGCGTCCGTCTCTTTGAATATCCCGTCCTGATTGGGGCAGAGCTCACAGCTGGGGGTCACCCCGTTCTTGCAGGCGTCACAGAACCAGGGTTCTGTTGAGTTCTCTGAGGCTGAGCTCATGATGGAGTCGCTCTCCCCGTCGACGCCATAGCAACCTGAAAAAAACCAAAGTGGGAGAGATTATAATCACTGGGATGGCAGTTTTGAGCATGGCACTAGTCATCATGATTCATCATCTAAACCAGCTCTAACTTCATCCACTTTGAAACAAGCAAAGTGTTGCACGGTTCGTGTGCGAGTTGCACTTGGGAACTTTGAACTTTAGTTCTTTCCAGCCAGGAAAGAACTAAACAGTTTCCATCAAGCAGCACATATAAGTAAATCGCACTATGATGCAATTTAGCACAACCACCAAATGGAACATTTGACCAGACAGACTATGCCCGCGGACAAGCAAGAGGAAGAAATGACCCAAAAAAAAACTAACCATTTCCAAGTTGTCCCTTTAATTTTCTGAGGTTGCCTAAACAATTACTTCTGCTGATGCACTTCCTATGGTGGCTATTACACCCGGAAAACGTGCTCCTTGCTACCAATGAAGGCAGCAATCAGTGCGCCGCCTCCATTGGGAGAGATAACGCACCAACTCCTAATTCAGTCCAACCAGCCCCCGGGCTCTCAGAGCAGTGGGGAGGACTCACGAATCAAAAGCTCAGTGTTCTGCATGCACGTCACTGTGGGCCACACTGGGGAATCAGGGAGACTATCGAAAGCAAACACTGGGGCAGATGGACTTGTTTATTCAGCTCCGTCCATTGGTTCAGCGAGCACTTGTGCTTTGTTTTCTTGATCGAGGCGAACCCTATGCCTCAACTTGTGTGACTGAATTGAAGACGTTTTCATTTTCCTCCTATATGAAAATATAAATTCAATATGAATTTAGGAGGTCCAGACTTGGTTTGATCTTTTACTCTTAAAGAATATAAAAAATAAATAATCCGAGCAAAACAGACCATTTGAAAGAATCTCATATTTGGCCGGGGTGAGGCACATTGCTGAAGCATGCATACAGAGGGGCTACAGACGTTGGGGATCCAACCCCAAACTCTGGTGTGGAGATGACCAATACATTGTCTTTCGTTAAAGAAAGATGAATATCCAGAACATTAACAATTTTAATGTTTGAAGGCTTAGGCATTTAATTGAAGGATCCCTTATTTTTAAATGGTAGATATATATAAAGACAGTGTTTCTCCACAGCTTCTGAGCTTCCGTGCTTCTTCTTTGGGCTAACAGCTGGAAGTCCCGATTACACCAATCAGGCGGCTGATTACTCCAACGGGGCAATTAAGGCACAGCTGGGGCTTCATCCTGACCTTCAAATGGAAATAACCGCTTTGAGTCTTTACCGTCTAAAGAAGGGGAACCAACACAACACGCTCACCTCCTCTCCCCCTCCACAGCATGGGGGGCCTGGACGCAGCCCCCCCAGTAGGGCTCCACTCCACTTAATGTATTTTCTTTAGGAAACGTATTACTAAATATAAGATGGGAAAACAGTCGGGAGCGATTGGTCCAGGTTTGACTTTGAGCCAGGGATTTGTTGTGGTCGAAGAGACTGGGCGGTAACCAACGCAGGAGTAGAAAGTAACCAAAAAACCGGAGAATCCTCCAGCATCTCTCTCTTTGAACCGCCACACAAAGCTCAGGCCACTAAAGCCCACGGGGTGGTTGGCTAATATGGGCTGAGCTGACGAAATGTTGACTACAGGACACCTTTTACCTATAATCCCCGCGCTAAGGATTACCCCTCGTCAAAAATGACGAACATGGCAGTAAAGAAATATATACCGGGGGAAAAAATGACAACGTACGGGGGAAGGAAGGGAGGGAAGCTGTTATCCCAGATCAAGATTGGTAGCTTGCAACCGTCTCCACTGAGGTTTTCTAAGAGCTAAAGACCATCTAGCACAGCTATCATTACTGCGGCCAGCAGCGTTAGCGGCTCATGAGATGTGTGTCTCTAAATGTGTGTACATGTGATAATACAAAGTGAGGATAATGAAGAGAGGATAATGAAGAGAGGCTTCTTTTTGTTGCTGCGATGAAGAGAGAAGTGATGAGCGCCTCATCACGGTGAGAGAGCCATCTGTTATTCTGACAGCACATTGATGGTTCTCATTTGGTCCTGGCAGCGGTCTCCCACTAATAGCGATCAACACACACTATAATGTGTCTGCCTCAACCGTGGTCCGGCAAAGCAACATTTAAGCACTGCATCGGGTAGGCACGTCCATTATCAGTACTGGTCAGAAACTACGCTCAGCACAGCGTGTTGTTACTGCAACTAGTCATCTGTACAAAAAGTACGCAGAGGACCACACTGTCCGGTCAAATCATTGTGCTCTCATGGCTCCTCTGAAACATCCGTCACCAATATATCCGTCCACAACGACCTCGCTGGGCCAGTTGTTCTCAAGAACATTCAGCGTGAGCACGTCTGCCACAAACAAAAACAACAGCAATATGCACCTATGTTTTTGTGATCAGAATGTATTTTAGTGCATAAACTTACAAAAACTCACCTAAATAAGACAGTGGTGTATTGCTATTGTTAACATCTGTGGCAAGAGCACGCTTACGCTAAATGATCTTTGGTAGAGTCTTTACAACAAAGTTATTGTGACTAATTATTTGCCAGGAGAGAAGGTTATGATATCATTGTCCGTAAAAACCTATTTTATAAATATATTATTTTGATAGCCAACTCACGAAAGTACAGTGTATATTTATTTAAAATGTTCTCTCGGGATCCAACGTCGGAAATGATGCGACACTACGAAAACGACAAAGTGCAATTCGTTTCCTCAAACATTTCATTAGTGGGGCATATGGGTACAGCTCATTGCGGCTATCTGGACTTAGTCATGTTCAATGCTTAAAGGCAATCTCTATTGCACACGTGCATATTTAATTTGACTCGATAGTCTTCAATTATGAAGACTAAAAGTACATTTATGAAGAATTGATGCAAGAGGAATTATTATTATTATTAAAAAGCTGGTCTGCAGTCGCAAAGACTATGTATGTGTGGGGTGCCGATAGAAAAAAGTGCTCTGCTTCAGAGAGGAAACTTAACAGAGGGTCACTCAGCATCACAGAGGCATGTTGGAGGAAAACACACTCAACTACACTATTATTCATTTCATTTTCAGCACACACAAAACACAGCCTTTCACATCGACGGTACGGTTTATTTGTTTATTTGAACAGTTTATTTGCAGTGCAGTCGTTGTGTTGTCAGTCGTATTCTGCTTTTGCTGTACAGTATTTTGTGTAGCGCCATCTCGACGAAGGAACTTAACAGCAACGTAAACAAAAACTCAAACATTCGGGAAAGCTGTTAAGTTTACTGTCCAGAACTCATTAAGATCGAGACAGAAGCAACGCTGCATTCACTGAATTGACGGAGGAATCAGTCAAGAGATTCGTCCGGGGAGAGATAACCAGGCACTTGACCTTGACCAACAGAGCACAGCATTACACTTTAATGACAAATAAGACTACAAACTAAAAAAAAAGCCCAGGCAGATATATATTTAAAAAAAGGCAAACATAAGAAAGCTAGTTATGACAAGAAAGAAACGTAATAAGCATTGGGGACCGAAGTAAAAGCGCTGAGAGCTGTCGGGATGTCTAATGATGTCCGCTTGGGAAGAGACGCCGGAGAAAAGAGGGAATAATCAGCGTCGCGTCGGCCGGATACAGCACCTCTTCTACAAGGGAGTGCACACAGAGAGCCTGGCTCACTGCTGCTTTTGAACATCCCCCCTCTCCCCTGCCTCCCTTTCATCCTCATGTCTTCTCGTTTGTTAGGGAGCGTGGCTGACTAGATGACGTGAACAAAAGAGTGGAGAACGGTGGAACACACTTTCATTAGCTCCAGCAAACGCCGGCCCCGTCTCTCATCTGTCCCTAACCAGCTCCTTCAAGTTGTTTTGCCCATTTCTGAACCACCCCCTGCTATTGAGTTTTCGAGCTCGCCTTGGGTACACAAACTCCATCTCCCTAACAAAATAGTTTCATTGACGATGTGTATATTGGTGTGAACGAGTGGGGCTGGGTTTCAGCAAAATGTTGTTGCACACTGCACTCCTGCTAGACTACAATGAATTATGATAGCGTCGATGCCATTTGGACAAAGAGCAAAGGAAGAAAACAATGGCTGTTATGGGGTGCCAAACAAAGAAGCTTACGTGAAGCCACAACACAAGCCCGTCATCGTTTGCAGTAGTTTGGTTGGCTAACAGAGTGAGAATATTTCGGAGCACCATGCACACCCCGTTGGAGGTTTTCTGAAACAGTATGTGGTCACCCTGACATGGACTGAAAGTAGGGCTGGACCCTAAATCTATATTAATAAACTAGTAATCAGTTAATACATTTTTGATATTTCCGATGTATATTTAACAGCATGAATACATTTGTCGGTGCCATGGGTTCATAGTAGCACAGGCTAGTCGATTCATGATGACGTACATGCACGCAGCACCCCATAAACACACGGAGGGAAATCCCCATATGGTCATCCCAGTACTCCTGGCGCCGTTCAGGTAGTTGACGCATGTTTCCAGCCCCTCTCACTCACAACAACACAGGACGACCTCCTGTGTGGAGTAGCGGACTACTGCTCCGAGCGGGGGCGAAACAGAGTGCGTAACAGTCGCCAAAGACTAAGTAATTGTACATAAGAAAGGTCATACCACTTGGGTTATTTGGAAGTAGTTTGGCTCCCTGAATTCTGACTAAGCTCAGACTAGCATTAGGTGCAAAATAGGTTGGCGGCCACTCGTCAGCAGAACGGATCAAATGTATGCCATTGAGAAAAGACGTGACGCCATGTAAACATAATAGAGCACTGTGGTCTAGTTTGGAGTGGACAAGTTAAGGAAAGGAGCCATAACGGATAATACCATCGTCTGTAAGGATCATACACCCACAACCCATTCAACATAAAATCCCATGTGATATGCTTTGTACGTATCAATACATACAGGCAGAGAAACGGACAGCTACGCTGGTTTCTGCCCTCTACCTCTATTGTGGTTACTAAGCTTGGATAACAAATAACGAGTTAGACAGTTCCATTCTCATTAATTCATTGTGTGTTTGTATAGAATAAATGATGATTTGACTGCATGGTTCAGGATTGATATTGAGATTCAAAAAATGCTAATTACACGGCTTGTGCACCCGAGGCCTAAGGTTACGCAAGGAAGGATATTCATCTCCACAGACATTTCCTTAAGGTTAATACGCCCAAAATAAAATAAAGATTGTTCACGAGTCCCAAATCTCGAGTCGAGAGTCTTTTGACTTGACTGAGGAGGAGTCTCAATCAAGTCTCGAGTCAGTGTATGTGGGACTTAAGAGCGACATGAGTCCAAGTCTCAAGCTCAAGTCCCCATCTCTTATTGTACGTGTTCAAGGCTCAGAAGTCAGACCAAGGTGGAACTTTCTCATAACTATTCATAACCACACTGACACCAAACATTTTCAAATGTAAGGATTTATTAGCATGGTTGCAGAGCAGGCATGTCATTTATTTTATTTGTTTTATCATTATTCCGGCTCCTCATGTTCTTTAATCCGTAACGATACCAAAAAAGCTTGGCATATATCAGTCCAGTGCATGTCTATTTCTGTTATAATACTATTCATTGTGGATAGATCAAGTGGATAACGTGAACATCTTGCAGTTGTCAAATTTGCCACACATGGAAACTGTAGGGAAGAAGGTCTCCAAGAGGCTTAGAACAGTCTAGGTCAATATTTAAAGTTTAGAGGTCCATATCAATAAAATAATCCCTTTTATTATTATGGAGTCATGTACAGATTGGTAGAGGCTATTTTAACTATTGTAAATGGTGAGAAAACAACATGATTCAGAGATGAGCTCTAAAATAGATATAAAATAGCTCAAATCAGGGCCAGACATTATTGCCATAAGTCCATACATTGCTTCATATAAACAACACTATGGGCCCACTGATGGCATCGGCCACCTTCTTATATGCGATCGCTCTGTAGGTACCGCTCAGTGGAGCCAACTGGTTTAAGGATTTATTATAAGTCTAAGTCTAGGACAGGAAATTGATCACGAATCTCCCCCCCCCCCCCCCCCCCCCCCCCCGCCCCCCCCAAATAATTGTATTGCAGGTTTACACAACCTTCCAAATGGGGAATTTCGCCGAAAGGTGAAAGGTTTGCTTGCCTGATACTATCCATTGTACATACTAGGGCTGGCCCCAATACATCATTTCAAGCTCTGAATATTTGTTACATTTCCATACAAGCTACTTATACTCAATATTCAAAACAACAGCAATTCAATGCAATTTATAGACAGCATTTAAACGTGCGTATACATGAGGGATATCCATACACATGACACCCATGTGGACCTCATTTAAAATGCCAAAGTACTGAGTTGCGGTGACAATATGTTGTTATGAAAGCTATGCACTCCAACCCCCCCCCCCTTACCCATTCACTCACCCGCCGCCCAGTTATGCATCCTGGGGGTTTTTGGCACCAGGGTGCAGCTGGCACATAAGGGTGTCAGGCACCTGGCAGAGACTGGCCGTTTCAGATTGCACAGCTGTCCAGCTCCCCTTAAGATGGCAGCAATGCTGGCTCCCCCCCCCCCCCCCCCCCCCCCCCCGCCGGGTAGAAGTGTCTAGATCTTGCAACTACGCCATAGCAGCGATGAAGCATCATTCTCCTAATAGGGTTATAAATTAGATCAACCTTTGTATGGGCTGCTCCCACTGCTCTGCATGCAGCAGAAATCCATTGATGAATGTGAGGCAGTATATTGAATTTAAGAGATGTATAAACTAGGGATTCACCAATATATGAGTTAGGGTTAGGAATGTACAGACATAAGTGTTTGGTGGCATTCTTGTCCGGTCTTTTTTTCTGCACTACTACAACTCCAGTACGAAAGTAATAAATGCGAAGGCGATGATACTCCCACCTGCCCTGACTCTCTGCCAGCATTGTGCTTGCTTCATTTCCAAGTTGCTTCTTGTGGAGGTGCCAACTTAACTTTGCTGCTTTGTTTCGAAGACGTACATCATCGCCTTTTGAATTGAGTTATTTCTTGGTAATGTGGATTTATTTTTATCTTCATTGATAATATATAAAAGTTTGTTGTTTGTGGTTCGCTTGTACTAGCAATGATTTACTTTTTTTATCAGCCACAATAAGCCTTTCCACTATCTTGCAGAAACAACGTTTGATTACCAGGAGACATCAGGAATTAGGCGACGAGGCCTTGTCTTAAAAAAGGCTTTCTTTATCAAAAGTTGGTGGCGCTTGTTTCATGTTTGATTTTGATTTGATTTGATTTATTTGGAATAAAGACATATCCAAGGGATAGAGGAAAAACATGACAAAGTGCAAGCACTTATTTCCATCATGGTCCCTGATGTTACAAGACAGGACATATATCCACATAAAACAAAACATTAAACATCATAAAAAATTGACTAGGAGAGGCGAAATATATAAAAGAATCTTCCCTAACCCTTGCTTACTGTATTAAAGTGCAAAGTGCTCCGTCTTCATGTGGTTTCTTCATACTAGCAGATTGTTGCTCAATACATTAATCTGATGCTCAGTGAGCCTTAAAAATATGAATAAAGGACATACAACCTTTACATTAAATGCCATTATTCATTGAGATTTTTTCCCTTCAATGAAAGAATTACAAATTATGGAGCTGAATGGGACTGTACACATACAACGCCATTTCAGTTTTGCAAAAAAGTTATTTACATCAAGGTCGATTTTTAACAGCTCTAGTCAAAAGTCAAACGGTTCAACCAATCACGATGAGGTATCTTTGTCCTAGTCACCATGGTCTATTTACATTGAATGACCGGAAGTTAGAGCCTGTTTATGTTTTACAACATACAGTACTTACAACATACAATACTCTTATTGCATCCATAGTGGTAAACTACATTTATAGACCTAATTAAATCAATCTGTTATATGATCAATTAATAGATATATTGATCATTAATCTAGATATAAGTCAGCACGACAAACCAATGTTTACTTCACCTCGGTACGTGAGTATAGGTTGCTTTTGATAACATGGTGCAGCTGTATGGCTACAGCTTGTTTTGAATACTTTCTCCAAAAGAGTGAGAGACAACTTTTAGTTTTCAGGTTAACAACCTGAAAAACGAACATCTCCAAAAAATGGATGCACACCAGCCTATCATAACTCCCTCATCCGCAAACTACCATTCACTACACTATTTAACAATTGGTCAACAAATTTAAACTCCAGTATAATTGAATCCTGTAAATACAGAGGATATTTGTTGAAAAGACGGAGCATAAGCTCGCATTCACATGGGTAGGTTGAATAGTCCATCTGTCACATTGGTGTCGAGGCTGATGGAAATAGTTTGGAAGCCACAATTTCATCTTTCGACATGGGTAGAAGGGTTTCACTGTCTGTAGTGTATGTTGCTCATGAGATTTAATGTTGGTCTGTGCATCTATATTTATTGGACAAAATGTTTGTGCATGTTTTCTTATTTATATCACCCAAGGGTACTAGCAGTCTCCTGAGAAGACGTGTGGTTTGTTGGTTTGTATCTTGTTCTGCGCTGGCATTAGCTGCATACTGTTCTCTCATATGGTGCACCACGGGCAGGAATGCTTGTTACAATTAAATTACCTAAATTACCCAGTCTTTGTCAAGCTCAGATATTTATCACTTGCTTGGGTGCATCAGGTCAAAGCATATTAGCATTTTACTCAGCGAGGAAGCTTGCCGAAAATAAATATATCTGGGTTTATTAAGGCAGCTCAAACACACAGCTGTTGATAAATACCTGGTTCTTGTCAATTTGCAATTGCTTGTGCTCTGTACACAAGCCTGCCTTTGTCCCCCGTGCTGCCCATGGGAGTGCAGACACCAGGGGCTGTTGTCTATGCTTTCTGCGTGATTGGCTTACAAAGCTTTTAGCTTTTACCACTGATCAGTCACTTAGACGCACCGGAGAGGTCTGCTCCCATACAAAGGATGAGGACATGGATTAGCCTAATAACACATTTTTTCCGAACGCTAAATGATGCCAGGAGATTCCAGTTCCATACCGTGTGCATGTTTGTGTGGTGGACCAATGTAATGCAGCTGTACGACTCATACATCACCACAGAACCCTTATACTGATTCCCGCTAATGGCATCAGACGAGCTGCGTGGTACAACCAGAAAAAATTGTTTGCTATGTCAACAAACTTACTTTATCATTTCATTAATTAATTAATTAAAAGTATAATACATCATTTCTGCGGCTAGGGTTATCTCAATCGAAACAATACCGAAATAGGATGTTTTAGGACGACTTTTGTCTAAAGTAGTGAGGAACATGGGCGCCATCAGAGCCAGTGAACATCTATCTGACGTGACTCAGGCACCAATCAATGTGAATGTGTTGTTGTTTTGGTCTTTTTAAAAAATATTATTATTGATATTGGATATATTATTGATATTGGATATTCAACAGATATAAACGCTCTGATTTGCAGCGAACCGGCGCAGGGAACTTAACACTTGAACACGGGTATGAGTGTGAGTGTGTCTATCGGTGTATACATGCCAAGGAGACAGGCAGCAGCACTCCTCTACAGAGACATTGTTTGGTCAAGATTTCAACAGGCATGTTAAAAGTACCCTGCACGAAACAATATCCCAACTAAAATACCAATCAGTGGAGCGGAGCTCTCAAGTTTCAAAATGTTCCTTATGAAATAAAAGGGCTTTTCAGAAGTATATCCCACTAGCTGTACAACAGTGAAAAGCAGCCAAATATCTGCATGGTCAGTGGAGCTCTAGTGTGGTTGTAACACACATATACTGCATATGATACAGGTTCAACTGAGTTACCATAAACTGTATATAATACAGGTTCAACTGACTTATCATATCCTGTATATAATACGGGTTCAACTGATTTAACATAGACTTTAAAATACAGGTTAAACTGACTGAACATATACTATATATAATACAGGTTAAACTGACTTAACATAGACTTTATATAATACCGGTTAACCAAATACGCGTTGAGCTTTAGCCCGTGTATTTAAATCAAGGTTTTTTGGTATTCATGCCTAATACTGACTTGTTAACTCCGGATTGATGCTATTAATGAATTCGGGAATCGGTCTTCCCAGCGAAAATAGCCAACAACAGTCATTATTCCTGTGCGCGTTCTGATTCAGAGCTAGTACAGCAAGGAGGGGCTCTCTACAAACGGGTCTGTTGTCAGTGTGTTGGTCAGAGAGAGAGCAACAGCAAACCAATGTGTTGCTCGCCATGCCACAATGTGTTGGAATCGGCGATGGCGTTGTCCTCCTGGACGGACAGAAGATACGTATTAAAAACAAAGTCTGTGCTTGGGAAACACTACACCTGCTTGATGGCTGGTGTGAGCCACCTGCCATCTCTACTGGAGACTGTTTGGGCGCGTTTCCCCGGAGGTTAGGGGTAAAGGGCCGATGACGCCATTTGAATGCGGATGTTACGTATTATACCTTTAATCCGTATGTATGACATTGTTGTTTTAAATTTGAATCGGATGAATATGGACAGATACAAAGGACTAGGAAGAAGTTGATCAACTGCAAAGCCCAGCGCTACAGAAGGCGTTGGGGAGCAAATGCCACATGCAAGAGTCGCCTCAAAATATGGATACATTTTGTGTAGTATTTTATATTGTAAGAGGCAGAATAAGTTGAAGCCAAGGGCTAGTGAATGTATAAGCCTGCTAAAGTCTTCACCTGCTCTACATGCCGATGAAAAGATGAATCATTTTATGGATCCTTTCCCCTTACATTGCATTTCACCAGCTGTCCCGATTTCTGATTAACTTTTTGACACACAGCAGAGTCAACTCCTGCAAGGCAACAAACCGACGTGTCTGAAGGAATTACTTTGCGTTATCTGCTATGCTCAAGGACAGATTGACACTTATGCCAGGAGAAGACAAGGTGTAAAACCAGCAACTCTGTAGCTGTAAGAGAAATTAATCAAAGAAGTGATATGCAAAGGTTTTTGTATCGTATAGATTGTACGCACACACACAGCTATTTAGATAAATGACAAAAAATAAAAAAGTAAGTTAGCATCACCATGCTGTTCCAACATGCTGTATTAATGCTGGTAAGCTGTTCAACAAACACTCAACAAACCCTTGTCTAGCAATAAATATACACATTGTAGAGAGGACTGCTACCATATGAACAGCTGGTAAGCTGGCAAAACATTTAACTAGTTGGGAGTTTGGTTTCTACATTTATTATGATAAAGGAAAATGTCTTCCAATTCATACCATTTTGGAGTAATTGAGCATTCAACACTTTCCAATGTTTGGGCCATGGTTTACATGGCCAGAATACCTAGGTCTTAAAATTAGAACTCTGTATTTATATTTCTCCGATAGAGAGGTTTTTGGATTCTATTGTCACTCACTATTTCCTTATTATGAGAAGACTATTGTGTGAGATGTGATCTGCTGTGAAACCTTCATTCCCCCTCAGGGATGATTCAAGTATCTTCGGATTCGTCTACCTAACATCGGCAACGTTAAACATATCTGGATATCCATGAGGGAGGAACTAATGGCTGCCATGCCAACCCCATGCCGGGAAGCCCATGATGCATGTGCCCGTCTCAGATACGGCGAGTCAACAGGTGGCCGCTCACCTTCGTGCACCGTCACGCCACAGTTGTCACACTGGATGATCTCGTCGGCGTCCTCGCTGTTGTCCCCCAGACACACGCAGCAGATCAGGATGTGCTCCATCCGCTGGGCGCTCCAGGTCTGGGCCAGCTCCAGCGAGGGATCCTGCCGGAGACCCGGGGGGGGGGGGGGGGGGGGGGGGGGGGGGGGAGAGACAGCGAGAAAACCAGTGAACCACGTTGCACCGCGCCCCCGCCCGTAACCCCCGATTTGCTGACCGCGCATTGGGCGCTTGGCTTTGGGTAAATCCCATCCACAATGATGATGGACACGGCTCTAAGTCGATTAGCGCAGAGAGCCCGGGTTTGTCCTCCCGGGATTGTCCCTGATACCATCCAAACTTTCACCGGGATTAGGAGTGGACAACTTTTGTGCCTCGTTTGTTTGTGTGTTTGCTGTTATGTGCTGCCAAACAAAGTAGCTTACGTGTGAGCCATAACACAGCCTTGTGATCGTTTGCAGTAGTTTGGGTTGGCAGAAAAAGGGAGTTCTTTTGGCAGGAAACATGCAAACCTTGATCAAGGTTTGCTGAAAAAGCCTGGTGTCTCCTGAATTGTGACTGGGTAAAATCCTACACAAGACATTAGGACAATGTAAATCGATTTTATATTTGCAAACATCTACGATATCTAGTCATGTATAAGAGCTACTAAATGCTATCAGCTGCTTGATCTTTGATCTTTGCGTAGTTGTACCAGCAACAAAGAGTCAAGCTCATCAAATAAAAAGACACAAATTACACAATGCATGATGATTTGAGCCATAAGCAACGGGACGAATGGGATTGGTTCCCCACCTTGGTGAGGAGTCCTACCTGATCTAGTTTACATCATCTACTAGCCCAGGAACACACTCACCTTGTTGCCTTTTTCTTGGGACGTGCTGTCATTGGTCAGCTCGTCGTCAAAGGAGCTGTTGTTCTTGGCCTTCTTCTTGGGTTTGCTCATCTCCTTGTCGCTGTCGCTGCTGCTGCTGTTGCCCTCCTTGTCCTCATCCTTGTCGTCGTCGTCATCGTTATCCCCGTCTTCGTCATCATCGTCGTCGTCATTGTCCCCGTCGTCGTCATCGTCGTCGTCTGTCCCGCTCCCCCCCTCCTCTCCCTCAGTGCCGCCGAGGCCTTTCTGCGCCGCCGCCTTGTTCTTCTTCTTGCCCGCCGCCGGCCGCCAGTCGTTGTCGTCCTCGCTGTCGTAGTCGTCCATTTCGTTCAGGTCCTCCATGGTGGTGAAGTCCAGCAGCGGCCGGTTGCGGCGGAAGTTCCACTTCTTGGGTTCGGCGGCGGCGGCGGCGGCGGCGGCCCCGGCCTCGGCGCTGCCGTCCGCGTCCCCGGTCCCCGAGCCCGACCCCGAGCCCTCGCCGCCGCTGCCCGCCGCCGCCTCCGTGTCCGAGCTCCTCCTGCTCTTGCGCCGGCCCTTGGCGGCCATGGCGGCGGCGGGTTCTTTGCCGGAGCCGTCCGAGGAGGGCCTTCCCTTCTCCTCCTCCACGATCACGCAGTCCGAGGTGACCGGCTCCTTCCCGGCCTCCTCCACGCCGCGGCGGGCCGACGCGGCGTGGTCCGAGTCGCTGTCGGAGCCCGCCGCGCTGCCTCTGGAGCCCTCGTCGTCGCTCCCGATGCCCGTGACGTCTGAAGCTGAAGAGGAAAGGCTTTTAGAACTCTAAACATACGAATGAGCCTTCAGTAGAGGGCCGTGGAAACAGAGCCGCTGGTCATCCTGATCTGCATCCGTCAATGCCTTGTAGTTCAGGGAGTCTATCAAACGGAGGCCCTGTCTTGTCCGAGGGGCCTCCCCATTGGCCAGGTTTCATGCAGCATAAAGAAGTGTGTTCCTTTCTTATTGCAAAAAGATTACAGAAAAAATTGAAACACGACACCATTACACATCCTAAGTGAGTGCACAAGATGAAGGAGGCGACAATAAAAGGAGAACCCGTGTGAGCCGAAGTGTTAGGAATGACACACGCTGTGGTTTACCTGAGGCATCGCCCACTTCAAAGTCACTGTCATCCGAGCTGTCATAATCCAAGGCCTCCAACAGGGAGGCGGCGAGGGGCTTCACCTGCCGGCGCTTCAAGCCACGGTCCACTAAGTCAGGCAGAGAGACGTTCAGTGGATGAAATGCAGCGTGGCAGAAACATACAGCGCTCCTACTCTGCTGTATTTAAATATCATCGGAAAAAGCATGCCAAAGTGCATCTGTCTGGCAATTAAATGGCTGATCATGTCTGTGATATTCTGCTGAAAGGATGCCCTGAGGTTGCATTACACACACACACACACACACACACACACACACACACACACACACACACACACACACACACACACACACACACACACACACACACACACACACACAGTAAGGGCTAAATATATGCATTTTCATATGTTTGAATTCATATTGCTTTAGTCTTAAACATCAGCATGTAGTGATAATGAATATGAGTCACACGTTCTTAAAAATTATCAGTGGTTGTAGAACAGTGAGGAAAAAGTAAATTGACCAGTTTCAGAGGCTAATTATTGTTTGATGTTATAAAATGTGCATGCCATGCATGTTAACCAACACACAGAAAGCAGATGAATGCATTACAGTAGCTGCCTTCAATTAAATAACACTAAGGCAACCTCCCTGATGCTTGATTTATCCTGGGAACGTTACAACACTGAATACATCTCAATCATCCTCGTATTACTATTAGGTATATTATTATTATCAGTGTGACATTCCTACTTATGTGGTTGAAATATCTACTAGTGTCAAACGTAACTATATATTTATATTATACATGAAGAAACCGCCGTGGTTTCTGTACTTCATTACATCCTCATTTGTAATTTAGTTGTAAGCTTAATGGAGTAGTAGCATCATGTTTTGGTGCCTTTAGTGTTGGAATATAGTGTTGTACGTATTGAACGGCCCTTGAAGCATATCAGTCACCGTCTATAGACTGAAGGCTCGTCTGCTGTGTGACTGTAATCAGCTGCTAGCAGACAAAGACAAAGCAGCCTGTCTTCTGATGTTCCTCGCAAGCTAAAGACTGCTAACAGACCACGCTAACCGAATGTTTATGAATGTAAATGTGCAAAAATCAACCTGTTTAAACACTGTGATATACTGTCTGACACACAACGTTGTTTATGTGCACTGAGGATAACCGGATGGAATATCGGAACGTTCAACTTTTACATGCAGCTAGCACTAGCCAGCGGAGCTACTAGCCCCGCTACTAACCAGCTAGCCCTGCTCGACTGGTTAATGGGAGGAGCAGAGCTAGCCGAGCTAGCTTAGCCGTTAGCATGCTAATGAAGCAGCAGAATCCCTGCAAATATGTCATGCTTCTGAATGCAAACACTCCTCCGTTGAATAACGACACGTTTCATGTCCACGAAGAATAATAATATCGAAAGCGTCACTCACTTTGTCAGTTTTGGGTCGTTTTTACTGAACGGAACAAAGGAGGTCTCCTTACACCATGGTGTGTGCACAGCGTAGCATAGCATGCAGCATCCCGACGTCCAGTCAACTGGAGGAGGTTGTCATGGAAACGGCGAGGATGTGTTGTCGTTTTTTTTCTTCTCAGACCACAGTGAGTCATAATTCAGTAAATGCTAATTAATAACATAAGAAGTCGTCTTATTCTATTCTGCGACCCTGTCCATCTCTGTTCCAAAAGAGATGTTTACATGTTTTGGTTGTGCATCTCATTCTCATATAGTAGGTGTGTTTTAAAATACAAATCATACATATTTGTTAATATAGTATATAGATATACATATAAATGTTTTTAGGTTGAGGTTCATCCTTTAATTTTAAATTGCTTTTATTTTACTATTATTAACATCAATGAATCATATAATTGATATATTCTACAAATAAAACATGCTGGTCAGCCCGTACCACTCTCTTTGTTTAAAATAATCTCACTATATATATACTCTATTGTGTGTACAAAAAATAGATGTTAAATGCCACCAGATGTATGGATGAAAATGGAAATTAAAGTATGCATCGTCGCGATATAATGGTGAAATAAGTATACATCAGATAAACACTACTCTAACAGTTATGTATATAAAGCAGTGCATTATGTGTAGGGATTTGTACAATCAGGTTTTCATCTGGACTACAAAATGTTGATAAAAAGGCTGGTCAGCTGTACCACTCTCCTTTCCCTCTTTGTGCATAAATCGTACTATTGACACCCCTCTCCCTCACGCCAGCCAGCCGGCCTGGCTAATCAGTTCACAGCCAGTGAGAGCAGACAAAACACTGTTATTGAGCTTTTGAATTGTGAAAACTCCCGCCCACAAACTGTGAAGAGCTCAATCTTACACATTGCAACCTCGAAGGTGCTTTAAGGTTAGATTTAAGAGCTTTTATTTGAATGCAATACCTTACAAATGGCTTAGCCAGCAGTCAGTTATTTGTGATTGAAATGCCTTTGAGAATATCTCTTTTGAGTTGACTGCACCTGCGTCTGTATTAGCCAATTTAGCTTTAAGACCACTTCCAGTTCATTTCTGACCAACCAGGACATCTTTTAAGTGATTGGTTCAGGGAAAATGTATTGCCTGTTAATTACAGGTGCATCAAATGCAGCCTTCCTCGATGGTGGAGAAATGTACAGAGGGAGGGCGCAGAGCAGCTTTTTTAGGTTTGTTTCAATGCCTTGCTCTCTGCCACTCTTTTCTGCTCTTGAGTCATACCTACATAAACTTTAATTCAACCAAGATAAAGGTAGGATTATTTAAGTTAAATTGTATTATCAATTTGTTTAAAATGTCCTTGCACACTTTAAAATTGTAGGAAAACAAATTTCCCAGTGCACCCAGTAAATGGGGTTTGAGTGGAAGACACTTGACCCATTCTCAGATGTTCATGACTACCATGTCCAATCAGACGCAAGAAGGAGGAACCATATTTATTTGAACCAATGCTGATGGCAACCAGAGCCTTTGGTCTGAGGGATGCTGTCCAGGGTCCTGGACCCTCTGATTCCACTCTTCACGATACTGGAGTCTGGTTCAAAGTCATTCACTTGTTCACTAATTTCCTATTCCCTTTATTGTGGACACTATAACCTACAATATTAAGGTAACAAGGAAGGCAAGGAATAGGGGGATTTTGGATAAATGACTTATTATATATATATATATGTATCTGTTATCAACAAACAGACACGTGTAATTGTCACTGGATGTATGGATGAATAGGAAATTAAAATTGGTATGCATTACGGGATATTGTGGGGAAATCAGATCAAAAAATAAAGTAGTGAAAGTAGTGAATTATGTATTAGAATTAGTAAACTCAGATTTCCAACTGCACTACAACATGGTATTTTGTAGTATATATATAATGGTACGCTATACAGGGAACGATGGAACGATATATGGACAGGGCCTTGGGCTCCACAGAATATCATGTGCTTGGTGTGGCCAGCCAGGCGGGGAGTGTTGGCTTAAAGGGCATTGAAGCCGCCCACAGCTATTATTCCAATAGACAGGTAAGAGACGGACTCATTTAGCTAGATTGACAAGCTGTTTGTTACAACATTGCATCATAGTACCAAGAGGCAAAGCCATCACGGTAAACCTAAGATAGGGTCCTTACCCCGATAAAGAAAACAATCAAAACAATAATTCTGTCTCTAGCATGGTTATATTCTGATAAAAATATAAATCAATGTTTTTGCCGCTGGCAAATACTAATGGCATACAAAACCAATTTCATTGTGACAATTGGACTTCAAGCACAGCTCTTTGTTTAGGTTAGGTTTGTCTGTGAATCCATTTTCCCATCGATGCCAATCCCCAATGTTTTGCAATGCTTAGATGCAAAACATTTGTTTATCGTTGAAAAGTCACAATGAAAATTAAGGTTACTGGTTTAGTTAGTTAAAGAAAGTTTTTCTCTTTTGTTTACATGTGAATCAGAATGAATGGTTCTAATTGGTTTCATTCTGTTTCTTATCGTCACAGCACGGAATCATTTTGAGGGAATCCTGTGTGTGGAAGAGCTTGAGTAAAAGTTAGTCCAGTAATTAAAAATATTGATTGATTTGGGTTTTTGGTGTGTTGCCAAAGAAACATAAGCTTTACTGCAAAGAAATGCAGATCTGCTAGTGCACAGCATGTAGATATCCGATGGCATAATTACTGAATGTGTGTTTCCTTTCACATATTGATTTCCTTGTGTCTGTGTTTTGCTGTTCAGTAAGTTAATATAGTTGAAACAGCTTTTCTATCCCATGTGTTGTGCCAAACAAAACTAATACAAATTTAGCAAACTCTTTGTTCACATATCATTAATTGCAGACTGATTCATTCATTTGTTATGGTTGCATGTTGTGAGATAAAGTAGCATTTGAAACGTATTTGCTACAATGTTTAATTTAGTGTTTAATATTCAAGTGCGTATCGTTCTCTAAGCAGTGTTAATTCCAACAGTTGGCTGTAAAGAAAACTCACCATATTGTGTCTATTTATTATCTGCTGCCTGTTTGGATCTTCCCCTTGCTATTGTGCACCACTTTTGACTTGGAGGTTGTTGGGCTAACAGCAATGATGTGCAGGATATAAGAAATTCCACAATACCTCCCATGGCTCACTTTCCAAATTAGCCTCTTTGCTATTGTCCTCCATTGACTTTGCCAGTTTAGCAAACACGAGACAATTAAAATAAATGAGGCCAGATTGATGGTGATACAGGCTAAAAGGAAGACGGATGATGAGGCCAAGCAAAAGGGATGATAACAAGCGTCCTTATTTGATGACAAATGGCGCTGTTTTGTTGCCAAAGAGTTTGAATTTCCTTTTTATCACCTTGCCATCAGAACCATTGGGTGCTGCCGTATCAGTGTACTCATCGAGCTGCTTATCTGCATTGTCATTTTTATACTTTCATTTCTGATCTGTTTTGTAATAAATCACATGCCAGAAGAGCAGGCTGACAGGTAGTGGCTCTGAAATCACATCCATTATAAAAACAAGCATGGCTGGTTCTGAGAAGGAAGAGCCCATGCTTAGTTTGCAGTGTGGTGGCAAACCGAATAATGGCTTCATGGCGTTGAGCAAGCCCTTTAAATGAATACTGAAGTTTAACGCTTACTGGAAACTTGGAATAAACTGGGGAGAATATTATTTTTTTTAATCCTGAAATAGAATTGTGTTCAGTACTTTGTGTTTCCTGTCAAAGCACCTTCTCCGGCCTTTGTACTACGAAAACGGACACCCCCACTATCTTCAGGATTACCACTGAACATTTTTTAACATTCAAAGTGATGTAGAATGGCAGTGTGGGAGAATAGCTGTCCATGATACAGATTGTGATTGTGGCCTGCGGACGTAGACCAGAACAGGCCAGGCGATTTATAGAGCTGCAAGTTATTTTCCGAGGGGAAGTGATAGGAACGCATCAATAAGCATACCTATGTTTGGAAAATAAAACTTCAGCTTGTCTGTCCGGATGGCAAGAGGTTGGGTGGGTCTTGAGATGAAATACAACCACTGATTAAACTTCGATGGGGGCTTACAATTTAAGAAGAGGAATCGCAGATATGAGGCATCGCGGGCCCACAGATCTTTGGAGGATCTCCTGCGCTCTCCGTACTGCGCTAGATATCCGTCAGCTCAATGAACCGGCGGACAGATGCAATTACGCCGCAAGAAGAATATCACAGGGGGTAGGAAATCAAAACATGAGGATGTCCACACGTCGGGGGTAATAGTTAAGAGCACATCTGAACAGAAGTCATTATACTCTGTGTTATTTACGAGCTCACAGGGTGACGCGATGTAACCAAACGGTTTCTGTTGATCAACAGCCGCCCTCCACCCTGCATTTTGCATTTAAATTGGCCCATTTATTCATTCCTATGGTGTAAATCATGTGTCACTATGTTGTGCATCTATCTTTTCTGTGTGTGCTTAGACTCTCTTCCTAAATTAGCTCCCTGGGCTAAAACTGGGGAGAGGTTTGAGTTGATTTGTCCTTAACCCCACCACTGGCAGTGTGTGTGGCAAGTACTTTTCATTTCATCATCATCGTCACTCACTTAAGCATTGACAGGAAAAACAGCAGGCAAAACATAATAGTGTGATAATTAAGTGCTAAAAAAACAAAACCTCATTAATAGTTAGACGTCCCCATGCGTGGATTCCATAGGTGGTGCTGACGAGACACAGCCTCCAATAGAGGAGCTATACTGGAGGCTTCTGCTGGGATCTCAAGTCTTTAAGGGCCTTGAGAGTTTGGAACAGAGGCTTCTTCTTCTCTGTGTCGTGTGTGCTGCTCACGGTGCTGTGCTGAAGATGAAAGCGTGTGATGCCTCCCCCCTGTGCCCCTTAGCCACCACAAAGCTACCCCAGCTGGCTGCCATTCTCCACAGCAAGGCAGTACACTTTGAATCAATGACTGGCCACACGCTCAAATTGATTTTATTTTATTTACAGCAGGGATTAGACACAGTGTGTGGGATGTCTTTTGAAGTGGTTTTAACTTTGCCTCTGATGTTAACAGCTTCTTTGACCACTGACTCTTCCCCCGAGTCGATGAATTTATTACGTGTGTTACTGCTTAAAAATGGATTTCATTAGCTTACTGTTCAAATCACAGTATTTCGTTGCTCTTTTTTTATTTCTTATACTGTGCAGGGTGTGAGTTTCACCTCTATCTTTTGATCTATTATTTGAATTACCTTTCCTCTTTACATCACATCTAACCTCTAATCTCATGAGGTACGCTTGGGTTCTTTGGTTAACAGTGGCAGGTCCGTGCTATATTGCGCCAACATTGAATATGTCAGATGTAAATGTACTAATGCTGTTGTTCATTTACTAGATAATCTATTGCCTGAAGGAATGTACAAAGAATATTCTAGAACATTTTCGCCCATCGACTAAACTCAACGCATCATTAAAATGTATTGTCTCATTCATGGGATCACAATATATATATTTTTAAATAGAATATAGGCTCTTGACCTTGACAACTAGCACTTGCATAATGAGATAATATATGATGATAATATATTTTAGAAATATTATGCAGTATATTATATCATAACATAATTTATATATATAAAGTATATATGTATATATGTAATTATATATGTCATAATTCTCTTAATATGCTTCCTCTTTATATGCAAAGCTATGTCCAATCCAGTCTCAGGAGCTTTGGGAACTAAAAGGCACTCCCCCCCCCACCCCCCAACACTGATAAAAAGGTGGATGGCACATGTCTGACAACTTCCAATTTCCTTTAAAAATGCGCAACTATTTATAAAGCGTGTGGCCGCCTCCTCTCCACGGTGCCGCAGACAGAGCCTCCATTCCTCTGATGGATTGGCTGTCATGCGGAGACAGTGCGGTGCTTCTTTTACTTTATGGCTGTGTCCCCACTCCTCACTGTGGAGTGCACACTATCGCTCCTGCTCCTCCCTTATCCTTTCTCTCCCCCATCTGAATTCCTGGACAGGAAGGTACACACAAGCAAGCAAATTAAATGATTTAGAAAGGATTTGGGGATTGAGTTTTTTTTTTTTGTGATGTCACTTCACATGCAGTCATGCGCCCGCAATGCACTCACACGCAGACAAACACACACACACACACACACACACACACACACACACACACACACACACACACACGCACACGCACACGCACACACACACACACACACACACACACACACACACACACACACACACACACACGCTGTGTTTTTAGGCAATTACCATTGCCTATGGTCCCTCTAAAGGTTAATGACTACACTTCATGTGGAATTGGTTGTCAAAAGGGACAGTTCAGAGACGTTTCTGATGATGCTTGTTTGTGTGAGTGTGCGTGTGTGTGTTTTTGAAAGATTACTTGACAAACTTAACTGGTTTAGGTAGGCATTTATTTTGCATACATGAATGCATGAAAGTAGGTATGCAGAAATATTTGGCGTGTCTGGTGTGTTGAGGACAGATATGTTTGTCTGAATGTGCCCGTTTTGGTGGTCTGCATGTGTTCATGCAATTGCATAGGTTGCGCGTGTATGCGTGCATGTGTGTGTGCATGCCGATGTCAGTGTGTGTGCCTATGTTTGGGTTTGCTTCGCTCTCTGGGTGTGTTTGTGCCAGCTTATGTCTGTCTATCTGTCTGTCTGTGGGAGAAAGAGAGAGAGAGAGAGATTGTGTGTGTGTGTGTGTGTGTGTGTGTGTGTGTGTGTGTGTGTGTGTGTGTGTGTGTGTGTGTGTGTGTGTGTGTGTGTGTGTGTGTTTGTGTGTGTGTGTGTGTGTGTGTGTGCTTGTGTCTGTCAAAGAGTGTCTGTGAGTCTATGTGTGTGTGAGAGTGTCTTTGTGTGTGTGTTTGTGTGCGTGTGTGTGTGTTTGTGTCTGAGTTTGTGTGTGTGTGTGTGTGTGTGTCTGAGTGTGTGTGTGTGTGTGTGTGTGTGTGTGTGTGTGTGTGTGTGTGTGTGTGTGTGTGTGTCTGTGAGTGTGTGTGTGTGTGAGTGTGTGTGTGTGTGTGTGTGTCTGTGAGTGTGTGTGTGTGTGTGAGTGTGTGTGTGTGTGTGTGTGTGTGTGTGTGTGTGTGTGTGTGTGTGTGTGTGTGTGTGTGTGTGTGTGTGTGTGAGTGTGTCTGTGAGTGTGTGTGTGTGTGTGTGTCTGTGAGTGTGTGTGTGTGTGTGTGCCTGTGTCCAACCTAGTGGACATTGTCTTTCTAGCAGATCTGGTCCCTGCAGCGCTCCTGCTTGCGAGCAGAAGCTTATCAGCTCCGACCAGAGACGCCCTCGTTCCTCAACCACCTCCACAGCCCGCCAGCAGAAAGAAACTGCACCCATGCAGTTAATAAGGAATAAGAAATATTGTGAGTGAGTCTCATGCAGCCATTAAACAGCCCATAGAGACAGCGGAAGGTTAGTGGGTTTGTTCGTCGATGGGTGGGTTTTTGAGTGTTTGTATGTGTTTGTATGTAGATAATGGGCGGGCATATTTTGTTTTTTGGGCCAGAGTGCATGTTTGTATACATTTGTATGTGTGCATGTGCGTATGTGTGTGAGAGACAGGGTGAATGGCGGGTTGTCTGGGGTTGTTTATGCATACATGTGTGTTGTTAGTTCTGCATCAATGTACGTGCGTGCCTGCGTGTGTGCGTGCGTGCCTGGCTCTTTTGCATCATGAGACATTTCCATGGCTCTCTTGATGAACAATATGAGGTGGTTCCCCTTCCATCGTGAACAAACATATATTTCCCCTCACGTTAGCAGAGCCAACAAACATCGTGGGCCGTATATTGAATTCTTTGACAACCATGTAGAGATGTCTGTGCAAGGTAATTACATATTGAATGGACTTTTTTCATTCATTTCCGGGGAAGGGAAAATCCATCATTTGCGCGGATGGATTTTTTGCGGAGAAACATGTTCCCTTCACGTCTCGAATACAGCCATCTGCATCAATACCAAACAAGTTAAAGCAAAGCAGGTATCTATATTCGTTGCCATGCTGAATTAGCGTTGTCTCTCTGACGGAGGCCACAGGTATTTTCCATTGAGATACGGAGCAAATTGCAATCACCCTGTATTGAAAACAATCGTTTTAGCCTTAAAAAATAATAAGAAAAACAAAAGCAACCTAAACTTGAGGGTTGAGCATGCAGGGTTTCAGAGTGGGTGGGTTTCATGGAGACGGACAAAGTACTCACAACACAGGGTCCAAAATCAACACCTGCCACCGGCAAATGACAGCTAAACTTGACAATTAGACAGGTACAAGATTCAGGGGTACATATTTATACAGTTGCTAGGCCGGCAGATCTTTCCACTGCACTCAATTCTAAAAGTACATTTTGAACCCTGATCAGAATTGATCATCATTGCAATGATTTGAGGCACACAAAGATGGACAGGAAAGGGTAGGCTAAAGGATAATGAAATCACAACATATGGGCCGGAGCCGCTCCAGCTTGTCCAGACACTCTGCGTGGATCCCTGCATCAAAACAGCTGTGTACCCTAATATGTTAATAGAATCGGGTTGTTTCAAGCTTCACTCAAAGTGCATCAATTCTGCATAGCATAACCTAACCTCACCAAATGTTATTTCATAAAAGATGCATAATATATACATGTACATAAGTATATCGATTTTATGTATACAAGTAACATACTTATATCCCCCACTCATCCCCTATTCTAAGTCATACTAGAATGAAGATATATGGTAGATAATAGTTATAGTCTTTTATATTTCGGATATTTATATTCATATATATTTAGGAAATCATTCGTTCAACTTAAGGGCTGGATCAATAAATGTGGCCATATCCTA
>NC_082403.1:14809170-14819170 GCF_031168955.1 Gadus macrocephalus
CAAAAACATGATTTGACATTAGCTTACCAAATACAAATAATGTGAACTCTTCATCTAAAAATGTGTGGTGTTTATGATTATAACAACTATAATGTTTAATATGTCATGCATTGTATGTAAACGGTAGATCACAATGTATTTCTATACTTTTCTCTCAGCCATCACTGGCTTAGAAAGTAAGCTCAGGGAACAGAGAAAAATGAAAAGAACAGCGGACAATGCTCCCATTGTGGAACGTTCGATTAAGAAAAGAAAATGCTGATAATCACAAAGAAGTCAGTTAGTGAACCCATGTGTGCACACCAATGAACCTACAATGTGTCCTTTTTGTGCACTCGCTGGCCCCTCCTGTGTGTTGGTGCAGAGCCTCTGGTACGGAGCGTCTGCACGGCTGTCTCCTCTCGGTTTGCCCCTCGTGAGGCGGGGTGTAAATGTAAAGCACGTTCGTCTTCCCCCGGCCAACCAGAAAATATGGCTGGTGTCAGCCTGCATCGCACCAGCTCTCCAGTGATTGTTTCCTACGTTTCATTATGCAGAAAATATAACGTTTTGGAGGGACCAACGCCAGGAGACGTGTGTGTGTGTGTGTTTGTGTGTTTATATTAGTGTGGTTGTGTGCGTGTGTGTGTGGTTGTGTTTGTGTGTGTGTGGGTGTTTATATACATGTGCGTGTGTCTGTGTGTGTGCTTGCCTGTGTGTGTTTGAATGTGTGTGTGTGTGTGTGTGTGTGTGTGTGTATGTGTGTGTGTGTGTGTGTGTGTGTGTGTGTATGGTTGTGTGTGTGTGTGTGTGTGTGTGTGTGTGTGTGTGTGTGTGTGTGTGTGTGTGTGTGTGTGTGTGTGTGTGTTTGTGTGTGTGTGTGTGTGTGTGTGTGTGTGCGTGTGTGCGTGTGTGTGCGCGTGTGTGCGTGCATGCCGGGACCTGATCACGCATGGCAGGCTGACTCCTCTGTTAAGCGGCAGCATGGTACTTCTAAAAACCTACTTTTCTTTTTCCTTGCTGAGACCGAAGAGGTTCTTTGCAGACAGACTCGTTTTATTCTCTGTTTGGTTTCACTCACTTAGTGAAGAGCAGTGGGGTTTCCATGGAGACAGGAAATCAGAAAACCTGATTGCGGGAAATAAATCAAAATAAATCACACCCTTGATTGTCTGATTAATTCACACCGTGTTCACATTGCCCTCATCTGCGCAGATTTCTGCGCCTCACAAGACCTTGAAAGTTGCAGGCCACGCTGTAGGAGAAGCACTGTGAGGCCTGCGCTGGATCCTGCCTCGCGCTGTCCTCCTTTAGGTCCACCTCCTCATACAGGCAGCACGGTGCAGCTCTCGCCAGCACTGGCCCTGGGAACACGCTCTGTAAGAGCCTGTGAATGCAATGTCCTCCACCTCCCCCTGCTCCATGGATGAGTGTTCAAACTACCACTGTAGTGACACAAAGGCTGGAGGAAGGCTGGCAGATGCTCTTACTCAAAGCCTTCTTGCTTGTTATTGGGGGACAAAAAGATGCAGTATTTGTATGCCGACTCAATTGATTAGCCCCCATGCAGCAGTATGAATACGTTTTAATTTGAGTTGTCATGGTTCCCCAAAGAATGTAGAAGGTTTTCTCACCGGGTCCAACCAAATGGCTTCAAAGGTGAATAAGGTCAACAGCAAATGGACTCAAAACTGAAACCCTCTCTGTAATACATTATAATCCTTTACAGTCAATGGAGGCACACGTCTGTGTCCTTCAGGCGGGGAAGGAACCCGAGCGCTGGAGGTGGGAGGCTGAGCTAATGTCAGCGCCCTCCCCCGCCCCCCCGCCCCCCCCCAGAGGGCTCTGAGCACGCCCGGCACGCCGCTGTCCTGCGGCCCTCACCCGGGCAGGAAGGAGAAGCTCCCCTCTGTGTGCTCAGGGTTAGGGAGGGGGCGGGAATCACACATGCAGGGGCCTTCCCCGTGGCTGACATTTTGGATCCAGAGACCGGGAAGGTCATGATTTGAAAGAAGTCTTGTCAATATGCTCAACAAATTCCTCTTGGAGAAACCCAAACTCTTTGATTCCTCTTGTTCCTGTTCATGATGACCGGTTTGTGAAAATCATGACAAAAGAAGTTTGTTTGATCTATTCAACCACTAGCAAGGTGTTTTACACTTTTATTTGCTAATTAACTGAAGCTGTCACCATCAGGCACAAAATAAGACAGGAAAAGTGAAGTCTGTATGAAAGTATGTTTTATTTTATTATCATAATGTGTCGCTCCAACCACCCACCCCCTCATCTAGGCAGGAGGCATGATCACCCACCCCCCCACAAATAACAATAATGACAAATGGCTCCCGTCCTTAAAGTTAGGGAGCGAGGTTTTCATTTGAGAATCTGAAACGGAGGAAAGCAACCCAATATTTCTGTTGATGTAAAAAAGCAATAAATGTACTTGATATTATATTATATTATGTGATATATGTAATATATATGTATAACCATATTCATATGTTTTTTGGTGTGTGATAGACGATGTGTGTCTGTTTGTGTGTTTGTGTACGACAAGAATATTTCCAGTTCCTTCTCTCCTTGTCTTCGGTGTAAACGTGTCCTTTCTCGTTGCTTCCTCCCTTCTATTGGACCTACAGGAAGTCAGGAGTCTGTCTCTTTAATCAAGCTGTGTTTTGCATCCGCAGTCTAGACAAGATACCGTGCATCCAATGCCTGTTTATCCCCTTCATTTGTCAGTCCATAGACTTCTTTTTAGGGGATCCTTGAAATGCCAATCTGCAGTTTCCTTTCCGGTGAAAAGAAACGACGGAAAGTAAACGATGTTGATCTTGACCAAGGAGGACGGCCAACGGGAGACCCCCCGGCAGCCCCCCGGCAGCCCCCCGGCAGCCCCACAGACGCTCAGGATGGAGCCTGTAACGCTGCTTGTATCTGTTTCCCTCTTGATAAAAGATCAATCAGGCTGATAGTGCACAGGTGTGCGTGCGGGGCGGGAGTTGTTTGCGTTTATGTTCGCAGGGGTTTCTTATCATGGGGCGCATGTGTACTGTTGCTATCAATATTACAGCTGCATTGTTAGAGCGGAGCTGGGGATGCTAGCTCGCTCTTACCCCAAGAACTTCCTGTCTGTACTGTGTGTTTGTACCCACCTGAACCTGAACCTGTACCTGAACCTGTACCTGTACCTGGGGGACCTGTAGGCCTTTTGCCAAGCAAGTACCTTACACTAGTATAGCTGCAGCGTCTGTGAGATGAAAATAGACCCTGTCAGAGCAATTCTCCTCCCTAGGCTGGGTTATATGAAATGAAATAAAATAGCACTTTTTGGACATTCTTCTTGAAAGACATGGCGCCAAAAAACAACATATTGAAGGTCAGCTTGTCATAAACAGGGTCCGGTGCCAGGTCCTGTTACTGTAGCTGTTACATAGAAACATGGGAATTTACAAACATGCCCACGTGTTTTTCAAGATGGCAGTTAATTGTGTCATTACTGCTCGTTTGCACAACAAAGGCAATTACTTGATGCTGGAAGGCATGAATGTTTTATTAATTGTTAATCGGTTAATTAATGGTTATTTAATTATGGTAACTATTTACACTCTCGTTGTTCCTTGCAGCGCCTGAATCTCAAGAAATATAGACGATTATACTGTATATATATATGGATCAAATATATACATTAATATATTTTTTTTGTTATTAATTCATTATTGATTTTATAATTTATGTTTTTATTGTGTATATTATGTTTTTAATGCACATATATGTTTTTATTGAATACATTTGTTGAATATATATAGTTTATTTCATATTTGTGTGATCTTTATAATTGTTTGCTTTGATATTGCGTGTCTTACAGTGTTGACAAAACCCCTGAACAAACTGCATGTCTGCATGAAAACGGTGTTGAAACCGATTGGCAGTCCTCCCCCTCTCCCCTCACGGCTCTCAGGTCAGCAGTAAACAGCTTCCGACCCACAGATTGACTTATCTACCTGAATCCAATTTTCATGTTCACTGACTGCAATGAGAGCCGCCATTCCAGGATGAATTACGCTTTTTCTATCAGCTTTTGATAAACAGATGGAGCGCTCAGCCTCGGAAAAAAGGAAAAAAATGGGGAAAAATGAGGGCAGAATACAAATAAATCACAGTTTGTTTTAGGAGCCATTCTACCTTGATATGTGCAAAACAAATCGCCTAGGTTGCTCTGTAGAAACGGCCCTATGCAAATGTACAAAATATTTATTTGAACATTTTCATTTTCCTAGAAGACTGCATATCTTTGTTATTGAGGACATTCTCATGTATTTGGAGTCTTTTCGCTGAGGCTTGTTGTTTCAACATGGTCTTTAAGGAGGAATTGTGATTTCTGAACAGGTGGTGGTGATCTAGTCTCTGATTTGCTTCAAACATTTCTTTATTTTTCATCCTTGCTTCTAGGTTGGTTGATGACCCCGCCGATGCCTCTTCGTCAATCAATCGTCTTCATTGATCCATTAATTGCAAACCTCGGCAAAGACATTTATAGTCAACAGTCAACTTTAAAACCTCAAATATCTGAATGTTTGTATAAAATGATGCTTGTTATGATGCTTATTAAAATGACTTGTATACAGTATGTGGGCCTTCATGTGTGTGGAAAGAGTAAGAAAAATGTGTCAAGATGTAATATTTTACAAGATCTTTGTAAATCCAATCGGAGCTTGCGTTTATGTAGGGGTCTCTGGTTTCATTCACTCGATTTTATTGTTACATAAATAAGGCCTGTTTTTACTGTGTGAGACAAATGATAGCTGTCACAGAGCCACACTGTGCCACTGGAGAGCGTTATTTTCAATAGGTGTCACTAGGAAAAAAGCTCCCATCTTTCGGAGCATTCATCTAAGCATATGATGAAATGCAGAATTTATTCCCCCAGAAAGGGCGCGTCACATGATAGATCAGCCGCCTGGCCCTCGTGCGTACTCAAGCGGCCAGCGGCTACACAACATTACATTCTCCCAAGGAGATGGCGATGTTGTGGCCAAGGACAAAAAGGGAGCAGCTTGTCTGAATGTCACACCTGTTTGAACGGCAAAGGGCTCAATCTCAAGATTCAGTAAGCTGGAACTGCCTGTAATGCAATGTCATTACAGTGGAAACTCAGGGCAGGGCTGCTCACACAAAGTTCAACCCCCCCCCCCCCCCCCCCCCCGCCACGCTCTTGTGTTGTTTGATCCCAGCCCCCAACGTAACTAAATGTTGTGCTGACGGCGCCCCTTTAAACATTAAATGTCCTTTTCCTTGAGTTTATCAGCTTAAAAAACAAAAAAAGGCCTGGGTGAATACAGTATGATTGGGAGAGTAAGCCGTGCAAATGACCATATTGTTGTTGTTAACATTGTCCATCGATCACAGTTTAGTGGTGGGACGGAGACATGTTCAAACACCATGGGTTGGTGGAACGTGGTTTCTTTATTCCTTTTGGTTGGCCTTTGTTTTCTCTTAGTTTAAATATATTTTTCTGAATCAGAGAATGTTACGATTTATACAATTGAATCCTTCTCTTCTTTCAGTCTTATTCTCTGTCTTCTGTGTGCGTTGGTAATGCCGTCTCTCTGTTCTTTGCAGACGTTATTCAGTTCATATTGTTGAACAAAAGGCCCTTTGTCCAGAGCCCGGCGACTGAGCTCATCGTAATGTTCGCCTGACGAGAGAACACAAGCGGAGACGCTGAAGAGTTCCCGAGCGATCGCTAACTCTCGTGAGCAGGTGATGGGCAGAGCGGCGCTGGAAGGCGGCAGATTGCGACCTCACCTGTGGATAATTAATGAGTATCTGTCACACAGACTACTCACCGAGTGGCGAAACGCTCCAAAGGCCTGTCAGTGTCCATTTGATTAACACTGCGGACCATGTAAAGCCCTGAGTCGACACACTGTCGGACACGCACACACACACACTGGAGCACATGTATCTGTGCTCTCGGACACTTCTCCTTTGCTGGATGAAGGAGGTTGAGTTGAAAGCTAGTTTCTAGCTTTTCAACCTCTAGAGTAGGTTGGGTGGTAACCGGAAGATTGCCAGTTTGAATTGAGTGTCAAGGTGTCCCTGAGCAAGACGCCTCACCCTGACTGCTCCCGACGAGCTGGCTGTCGCCTTGCATGGCTGACACCGCCATGGGTGCGTGAGTGTGAATGAAAGTGTGAATTTAAGGCATTATTGTAAGGCCCTTTGAGTGGCCACTGGCTGGAAAAGTGCCATATAAATGCAGTCCATCAACCATTGACCATTCTTTGAAAGGACCAAAAGCAAAAGAACGAGGCAGTATAAAGGGTTTTCTATAGTGCTGTGTATCACAGGGCTCTCACATCGTGAACTTCACATCCACACGCGGCGCAAGCGGGTGTTAGCCATGTAGGATGTGGATCGTTTTCTCAGGGCCTCTCAGCGTTAAACTGGGATGGTTTGAACCCCGATGTCTGCAGTGTCAACCTTTGGTACCCTTGGGAAAGGGGCCCTAAACCTGACCTCTTTAACGTATCCTTTTGATTACTCACTGGGAAGAGTAAACCATTGCAAAGGCGACCTGCATGTCTAACCTAAGCAACCACCATAGCTTGTAGCATGAGGCTGCTGCAAAACGGGAAGGAGAAATATCATGGACTCATTATCATAACTCAGAAATGAGATCTGGAGGCCATTTTGGATGGTCTCCGTCCAAATACATTTTTAAGTATAGCCCTGCCTTCTTCTTCATAGATCATTACAACTTCACATCTGTCTTTAAATCTCCCCTTTGAGTCTAAAGAAAGCCCTGTGTGCTGCCGTCTGAACCTAGCAGCTGAATGAATAACTCTGTACTGGTAAGCACTTGCTGCACAAGTCTGTAGGTTGCTGGGTCTGACCTTCTGTCTGCGAGACGGGGACGTCGGGGACGGGGACGGGGACGGGGGGGGGGGAATACAGGGGCTGCAGGGGCCGTGTGTGGGAGTGCGTGTGGGAGCCCCTAAGGGCCAATGTACAAAACAAGCTGGACTGACAGGGTGGCTCTTTGGCTGTGATCTCCAGGCTCAGCCAATCAGTGCATAGGCTGTATAATAACGACAGGGCCTCTCAGCGCCGGCATTTTAAGTCTTTCTAAGCAACGGAGGGAGTCACCGAGGCTGGCTGTGTTAGCCCTGGACCGGCCCCTGTTGTACCGCACCTTAAGCCCGTAGCAGCACAAAATACGGCTCTATGCCCTCAACGTGCTCACACACTGCCTGACCGCTCACCTGGAATATGCACAGGATTTCTCTGTGGGACGTCGGCTTTTGTCCTCTTGCTCGTTGGTGTTGGCTCATGCAGTTGTGTGTTGTCGGTTTACAAGCACACATAGCATCGGATGGTTTGAGAATTTTCTAGGGGACGTCCTCACGAACACATGATCTCTGTTGTCCTAATGGTCGCCTACTGCCAGTGGGCACTGGAGTAGAGAAATGTGGCTATATTCGAACAATTACCGTTTTTTTTGTTAATTGGTTTGGGGATTTGGGTGATTTTCATTGTAGTGGCATGCTATGATTGTGAATTTAGTTTTTATAGTTTTCAGTCGCATGGAGAAAAATAAAGAGATGGTTGACTGCACTGGGAATGTTGCTGCGCCAAAAACCATGCAGTTAACATCTGAACATGGTTTTGTTCATAGACTCACACATTTTAACGTATGAGTTGTTAAAACCCCATCAATGTCTTAATTTCCAATACTTGTTATTGTTCTATTCACATTTACTTAAAACTACAATTTAAATTGAAAACTCTGTTTGTTGTGTTCTGTGAGCGCACAACAAATATGAATGCAGCAAAGCATCCTGTTAATTATCATTGGAAAACTAATATTTATACATTAAGTTTATTTTCTGGCCCATTACACTGTAGTGCAATATATTTAATGATTCCATTTGAAATTGGTGATTTCATGATTGTCTTCTTGGGACATTATGTTTTAGTCCCCTTGTCAAATGCATTCACAAAGTAAGAAAGAAACTTTGATGCCCCCTTCCACCTCCCCCACGCCTTTTGGGATATCATGCAAGCACTACCAATAAATGGCTCTGTGCAACTTTTAACTTTGAACTTTTAACCGCACATACATAGTTACAGCAGTCCGGAGCACGGTAGTGGGCATTGAGGTCAAATGAGCATTATACCAATAAAGGCTTCCGTCATCAGATTAGAAGCTACGGCGGCCAACAGAGAACCGCTGTAGACTCTATTGTGAGTATAGACCCCGAAGGCAGGCCATAACTAAAGACACGCCAAACAGGCTCTGTGATGTTCACCACAGAGGTGGACCAGCAGCGGAGAGCACAGGTGCACCTCATGATGCTTATCATCCGCACCGGCAGGCCTACGCAACCCTCGTTTACTTGATGAGCTACACCTGTTCTAGTCACGACTAATACACCTCTTTGACAAAAGGCCGATTGGCGAGTCAAGTGGCTGGAAGGTTAAACGCTTGCCCTTCCGCGTGGGGAGGCACGGTCCGCTCCAGAGGTGCGGTCTCTGTGTGGAAGCCTTGCTGAGCAGAGACTGGACATGAGCGGTGCCGGCCCCAGCGGGAGGAGCGGGGTTGGTGGGTGGCTGCCGCGCTGATTGCCTCCGCGTCGCCGCTTCTGAGGCCGGGATTACCCGAGGTCATGGAATAGCCACTAATCCAGTCGCTATTTCATTAGCGCCATAAACTACGACATAAAAACCAAGCAAACAAAATAGGAGCTTAATTTGGTTTACACTGCTCGTCGTATAATAGACTGGGTCTCTCTACAACACCGTTGTGTTTGTTGAAGCGGCACCGGCACGGTTTAATCCTGATGGTTTCATTATTGCGAGTAAAAGTATTGTTGTCGAGGTCAACAAGGTCACAGTTAATCCATACACTGCCATTCTTTTCAAATTGTGGCTTACCTCACGCCGCTGTCTCCGAGCTAATCTTGTCACAGACAGAAATCCGGACTCAATACAATCGACCTCAAATAGCGCGAGCTGTTATCTGCTGGTGCTGGTCTCCTCTCTGGAGGGGGGGCCAGCCGCCGCCGAACACTGCCAGCGGCCCCGTCCAGAAGACACGGCCCTCCGCTTCTGGGTGCATTCACTTTATTTGCACTCAATCTCCTGTGCAGGACTTTGACGGGTGATTGGAGAAACTAAAAGTATGATTTTTACCTAACAAATCCATTTGATCAAGGAATCAACAATTTTAGTTAGTTAAAAGTATTAATATAATAATAGTAGTACTATTAGTGTTGTATATAGTCGTAGTTATAATAATGGGTATTAATAAAGGTGTTCAGTATTATGGTTGCTATGTATTTGAACATATCATAAACACAGTGGCGCACAATGTTATTCCCCTCCAGGCGTTTCATCCTGAAGGGGAAAGCGCTCTGCCTATCAGACGGAGTGAGTTGGCCTCGCGATGCGTTGGGTTCCCAGTGCCTCAACAATCGTATAGAGAACTGAACGTTTTAGTATATATAAGTGCACAGTGATCTGTGGGAGGCAAGAATGCGAAGAACATTTGAAAGGACTTTGGTTAACAGATGGTGCGACCGAAAATAACCAGGCCAGCGGGCGTTCCAAGACACGGCCCGTCCTCCAGACTTTCTGACCGGCCCCTGCCACCGCCAGCCAGACAAGCAGCCGGCCGGCCAGACAGCCAGGCCAACAGCCTGCGCGAGGCGTGCCTATTAAATGAAACAAGGCGCTTCACTGTCCCAGAGTACGTCCAGGAAGACGGGGCGAACCCGAGTTCCCCCTGCTGCTTCTGCGATTAGCCGTCCATCTGGCCTCGCTGCATCTGGCCTGAGCGCTGACGGCAGGCGGGCGTCCTGCTAGCGCCGCGGCGGGCTGCGGGTGAGGGACGCACCTTACTGCAACTTGGCCCATTCTGACGTCAGGGCGATGTGTGCTGTGGAGCACCCTACCCAGCAGAGGATGCAAACGATGAAACTCTGGCCAATTAGAAAGAAAGAACAAGCTCTTAGCATTG
>NC_082403.1:14824170-14839170 GCF_031168955.1 Gadus macrocephalus
GATCCATCGCAGCGAGACCAAATAGATGTGAGCCCTTGATCGGAGGGATGTTGTGGGCTGCTGAGCGATCTCTAACACGCTATCTGAAGAGACTGGAGACCCAGATGGTTAGTGCCGCTGCCAGATCAATTACCCACGGCAAGCACCAGGCGAGGAGGCAAGCGGAGAGAGAGAGAGAGGAGGCAGGCACCAGGCGAGGAGGCAAGCGGAGAGAGAGAGAGGAGGCAGGCAGAGAGAGAGAGAGAGGAGGCAGGCACCAGGCGAGGAGGCAAGCGGAGAGAGAGAGAGAGGAGGCAGGCACCAGGCGAGGAGGCAAGCGGAGAGAGAGAGAGAGGAGGCAGGCACCAGGCGAGGAGGCAAGCGGAGAGAGAGAGAGGAGGCAGGCACCAGGCGAGGAGGCAAGCGGAGAGAGAGAGAGGAGGCAGGCAGAGAGAGAGAGGAGGCAGAGGGAGAGAGAGAGGAGGCGGAGAGAGAGAGAGAGAGGAGGCAGGCACCAGGCGAGGAGGCAAGCGGAGAGAGAGAGGAGGCAAGGGGACAGAGAGAGGAGGCAAGGGGACAGAGAGAGGAGGCAAGCAGAGAGAGAGAGGAGGCAGGCAGAGAGAGAGAGGAGGCAAGGGGACAGAGAGAGGAGGCAAGCAGAGAGAGAGAGGAGGCAGAGAGAGAGAGAGGAGGCAGGCAGAGAGAGAGAGGAGGCAGGCAGAGAGAGAGGAGGCAGGCAGAGAGAGAGAGGAGGCAGGCAGAGAGAGAGGAGGCAGGCAGAGAGAGAGGGGGCAAGGGGAGAGAGCGCCACACTTTGAGAGGGCAATTGAAGTGATCCCGATTTGAACTTTTGCGTGGATTTATGGCGAGGAGTCAAACACACACATGCAAGCTCTCTCTCTCTCTCTCTCTCTCTCTCTCTCTCTCTCTCTCTCTCTCGCTCTCTCTCTCTCTCACTCTCTCTCTCTCTTACACATACACACACACACACACACACACACACACACACACACACACACACACACACACACACACACACACACACACACACACACACACGCACACACACACACACACACACGCACACACACACACACACACGTACTCACAGCACACGTGTGCGGTTGTCACTAAAGGCTTGTATTGCTGTTTTAACCTTCCGGCTCCAAGTTCCTTCTCCGTTCACTCCAAGCAGCTGTCATGGCAACCACCCCATTAAAATAAACAGCTGTGGACACGGCGAGCCCCCCCGTGCTAGTTGTGCTTTTGCCCGAAGCCATGTTTGCTTTTATTGAAAGTTGTGGAGTGCGGACTAGTTCAACGCAGCAGGGCTGGAGACACCAAGGAGAGAGGATTGTTGACTGGGAAAGAACCACCGCTAGGAAGTTGAGAACGTTCCACCATTTTGTCGGATGATGGGAACACAATGGGTGCCATGGCGCGCGTGTTGAATGGCTACAGACCACACTTCAGCAAACCACAGTACAGTAATATCCCCTGCAACTCAGCGGCCTGCTCTGAGGCCCCAGGGAGTCTCTCTCTCTCCTGCGTTTGATTTGGGTTTGGTTGGAACAACCTGAGGTCACTTTGTAATTCCAGAAAAAGACCCCCCCCCCCCCCCCTCCATGCTCTCTTGAGGAGACATCAAAACCCCCACAATGCTTTGTACCTTTTCCTTGAAGTATTTGATGTACTATGCCTTCAGAAAAAGAAAACCGGCTCCCGGAACTTCCCTGCTTTCCAAGTATCGGCTGGAGCATAAAGCTAACACCGCCAATAGTGGAAACCGATTCCTCTCCTGATTCGCCCGCAGAAACACCGGGGATATCTGACAGTCAACAGAGGCAATTCTTTATCTCCCAAAATATTTTGTTTGTGTGGTTTCCCTCAGCGGTGCTCCAGTAAGCTGTCTCACATTCTTAATGTTGTTCAACCGCCAAGACAGAACATAACTAAGCAGAGAGAGCATGCAAACAACACCCCTGATGTGTGTTTCAGAATCAACCGTCCAGCAGCAAACAGTTGTTCCAGTGCTTCACCTCTTCTCTGTTTTATTCCACCACTGGTCTTTCAAAGCACAATCTGGACGTTGATTTGTCGATTGCTTTCAGATGAACACCGGGATTTATTGAGAAACCGAGAGAGAGATCACTTCACTGTCTGCTCAAACAGCAGGCAGAGATCACGGGACGGGACGGGGGGGGCAGGGGGGGGGGGGTGCATGAGTAAAGACACAGTGCTTTAATCACGTCCTGCCAACAACGTCAACCATAGCATGGGAAAGACACATGTGTGTGTGTGTGTGTGTTTGTGTGCGTGTGAGTGTGTGTAGGTGTGCGTGTTTGTGTGTATGGAGGGGGGGGGGGGGGGGGGGGAGCTCACTAACACTTAGTGAAAGGATTCATCATTATTTGTTGGGGGGCCACCCATGGAGGGGCCCCTGTACATTTGTAGATTCTATCTACCTTTTTGTGTACTGTTTGTAAGACAACGATGTGGTTCAACATCTCTTTCAGATGGAACATTTGAACGTTCAATTGTTCTACAGATACTCTTTTAAATGAATAGAAAAGGTGTTCTGGATTTCTGGGTATCCGTTTCTCGTTCTTCGCCTTTATTTAATTTCCCTTACTCAGTGGCGCTTGTCAAGAATATGTCGTGCCATTCTAAAGTGTTGGACAAAACCAGACTCCACAGTAAGCAGACAGAGAGAGCGACAGAAATCAAGACCTTAATAAAAAAAAGTTGATTGCGCAAAATGGACATAATGGAGTCCTTCAGCAGACCGGGGGGTTTGCGGGTGTGTTTCTATATCTCCTCTTCTCTTACGGCCCTTATAACCTCCAGATACACAGACGTCGATGTGCTCCAGTCCGCTGCTTCAATAGGGAGGCGGCTGATAGAGCATGAGCTCTCTCACATTAGAACAGCATTCTGGGTAATTACAGTCGGCAGCTCATCCAACGTCCCCGCGGTTTGTGGCGGAATCCGTCTCTTTCGTTCAATTTCCTGCTTGGCTGAGGACGACCCGAGGAGAGGGCGGGGCTCCGCGGAGGGTGAAGAGAAAAGGCAAAAGAGAGATCCCTCCGTAATTAATGGCGTTTGAAGAAGAGGAGGCGGAGGGAAGTGAGGAAGAGTTATCACCGTGCAGCGAGAAGCCCAGCCCAGAGTGGAGCGGCGGTGAAATGAGGTGTGCCTTGTTGTGGTGCGATGCAGAAGGCTACTACGATTTTACCGTGGTGACATTACCATACCAACACCCCAGAGTTGGAGGAAAGCCTTCCTTACTAATTTGTTGCGCGTCTCTTCTTATTGTTTTGGTTTGTATTTCGTTAGACACAAAATAGTTAGCAGAGTCGTTCATTAAACGCTTATTATGCAGCTAATTTAGAAGTTATCCAAACAAACTCATTTGGTGGTGATGAGAAGAGAAAGTGACGGAAGGCTGCCATTAGCGGGAAAATACACATTTAAAGGCATTATCATGATGTTTTTAAGTTTAATTAAAGTGCCACTCGCCCACAGCCCAACCACAGCCAAATAGCCGCCTGGTGGTTCTGTTTTAATAGGCTCAACTAAACAGAGACAAGTCAATGAATGTTATGTAAGGCTTTGGCTTTTCTAAACACTCATATTTACTCATTTTGCAAGTCTTGTCTGGAAGGGAAAGCAGAACCAAATTAAAAAAAGTCGTACTCAATTAAAGACCAAAAAAATATGTTGTTAGCAATTGTCATTTTAGTCTCCATATGCTTGACATTCACACCATGTCTGGCGGAGAACCCAGCTACGGGTCTAGACGAGAGAAGCCGCAAGCCCTTCATCTGATTGTCTTTACACAGACAATTGGGTGTGTGTGTGTGTGTGTGTGTGTGTGTGTGTGTGTGTGTGTGTGTGTGTGTGTGTGTGTGTGTGTGTGTGTGTGTGTGTGTGTGTGTGTGTGTGTGCGTGCCTGCCAGACCAGGACTTCAGCCTTTTTCGAATTTTTCTATTAATTCTCACTTGAACCTGGAAAAAAGAAAAAGCTTCAAAAAATAAAAGCGGTGCCATATAATACTAGCGGAACCCTACAAACACAGCTGTCTTTATGCCTCCAACACCGCCACAGGGCTGGTGGGAAACCCCTTTATAAACACCCTGCCAACCTGTGTTACATTCTGTCCCATTAACACGTTTGCATTCACAATATTCTTGCAAAAACGTCATGACTCAACACTTTCTTAATTGTTTTCATAGGAGACCTTTCACTGCCAGGCATTACCACCTCCCGGGTAAGGGTTCGATTCCGTCTTGGGCTGCCCATGCTGAGGCTATTTTATACTCTCACAGTATTGCTAGACAGAGCTTTGGATAAAAGCGTCTAACAATTGGCATTTTTTATGATGAATTTCTGTTTTATTACTGCTGACACGACTGCTTTTAAATGGAAAGCATCTTAGTAACTGTTCAGCCATTTTATCATGGGTTTGGGCTGTGTTTCGTTATATTTGTCCCACAATGCTCTAGTGCTTTTAAGCTTTAATACTCTGATACATTGTATTTCCTGCCCATAGAGTGCTTTGCCTTTGCCAAACTGTCCACCTCCCCCTTGTGTTCCATCAGAGCTCAGTTTGTCAATAGACCATTTTCTATCTCTTCATTATCTTGGATACAGCAGTCCTACTATGTTATAGCAAAACCTTTGGTGTCAGACGGCACGGAGCCTGGGCCGTAAACCCACCCCCGGCGAGGAGCGGAGTTTCACCCTGATTCCCCTTTTGCTACAGAGATATTCCAGCAAGGAAAAAACTCCAATGTAGCTTCCAGAAGGATTTGAATGCTTGTATTGCTACAGTGGCTAGTCGACTCAGGGTTGAATCTGTTGTACAATTTACTACCACTGGCCCAGGTTTTGTTAGCCAATCACTTGCTTCCAGAACCTTGCTGCCAAAACAAAGGAAGAGAAACACCAAGTACAGACAGATTTGAGGTTGTCAGCAATCACACTCTAACAGTATTCTAGAGACAATTAATTCATACACATACATTTATGCACTCTTATTTTTTATTTATTCATAATTTCATAACTATCTACCGTTTCCATGTCTACTCCCCAGGGGCCCCACCCTACCTATGTGGGCCCATTCTTAAAAGCCCCCATACTGTACACTGCAGCTGTGAGGTTGGCACCACAACAGCTTTTCTTGGGGCTTTAGAACCTCCGCCTCATCATTTAGTTTGTTTAAAACCATAATAAAAGCAGAGAGAGCTCCAACCATCTGGGATTTTTTTTATTCACATGAAATTCATTTATGAATAGAACATCTGTCCCAACTTAAATACAATTTGTACTTTCCGTATATATATGTGTCTTCCTTTATTTAAATGTGCACTTTTCCAGTATCTGCGAGCGAAGTTAAAAAGCTTGTACTGCTAGTTTAACGTTCAAATGGTTGTTCACAGCTCTGTGGAACGAACCATAACTACTGCACCCCAGTTGTCTATCATTATTTGAGTGCTGAAAAGCATAATACTTCATACAGAACCTGCTCTCCACAACAGAACTATGCATGAGCCAGCGCCTTCCAGCTCCCAGACCAGCATCAGGAATGAGCTTCAGAACAAGACAAGAGTCAAGACAGAGGTGCACGGCAGGGCAAACGCAGGTCACACTCTAAATAACATTCATATGGCTCTGCTTCTTTACATACCAGGTAGTAGACAGCTTCACTTGTACAGTCTAATACCTGGGCCCTGATACATAAGATAAGCCGACCCATGATTAGTGTACTGGGCCTGGTGATGACTCTCTCTCTGTCAAAGTGTCAGGGGTCACAGCTGTGACTGACCCTGATGCAGGTTGATATGCCTGTCCGGCCTCCTAGCTCTTATCTTTCTCTGCCTGATTCATTGTGTAAAGTACTTTTTGTGGGTGTGTTGTTTTATGTTTTATTGTGTTGAATGATGCTGTCTTGGCCAGGTATCTCTCGTGGAAGTGTAACATAGAGCCCAAATGAGACCAAGCTGGTTACATAAAGGTTAAACAATAAAGAAAGAAAGGTTTTTTTTTTTTTACATAAACACACAAATTGCTATTTATGTAGTTTAGCTCAATATGGGACCAGTCTATCCGCCAAGTGAGGCCACAGGCTGTCACTGGTTCCCAGCAGTGATGGGAGCGACATGCGGCACGGTGGATGTTCTGTCCATAATAGCCAATACAACATACCCCTGCCCCTCATTTTCATATCGGAGATGTCTTATTGGACCAATCATGAGCTGAGCATGAACACAGAGGTACCATCATGGTGGCATGCTCGCGTACAAGATGGTTTTCTCATCTTGAAATAGTTCACTGTGGGGATTGATGATTGATGAATATACTACATACACTATATATTTGATGTACATGATACATCTACTGCATGTGCTTTTCCTGGCTTGATATCATGCTTGTGTATAATGTTTATTATATTCCAATTCTCTCTAGATCATTTTTGCTTATTGTGTTCATTATGTTACAATTAATTGTTCAGACTCTTTGCTTCTCTTGCCAAAAGATACGGTCAATAGCTACGCTGGGGTTAAAGCACTCCCTATTAAGTATGTATGGTGCAGGCCAACTTCCAGGCCTTAGTTTAGTTTCTATGGGGTGGCAGAGATAAATTCTGCCACGTTGTGTCATCTATTCCTTTCTCTGTAAGTAGTTGGCGCTTTGTGGACATTTTCATTGAACTTCGTAGTGTTTTTGTTGCTCACTCCACACCAATAACTGCAGCTGGCTGCCATCCTTCCCCAGGGCCTCCCAGCATACCCTACTTTTAGCTTTTTCACAAGTTGTTCATCGTTAATTCACTGACAGTGCTTTCAAATCATTTGTCATCCCTAAATAGGAGTGAAATAAATTGAAAGAGGAGGATGTCGGATGGCTAGCAGTCCTGCTATGTTGTAACAGAGCCAGGGCCTGAAAAATGCAAAGGCAGAGTGACGCCTTGTTTCCTGTTGTGTTACGCCGATAATCTACAGAAGAATAGTAATTTACGCAAAAAAAAAAGACGCTTCAGAAGAAAAAAGTTTTCTTAATTTACTTTAGATGCTCGTGTTTGTGTTTGCAATAACGCGCTTACAGATCCTGCCGCCAGCAACTTTATGAGTTGAAACAAACATGAAGCGACAGGAAGACCTGTTCACTCAGAATTGAGCCATCTCCCATTTGACTTTAGATATTAATCTGAAGTCAGTTTTATGAGACTACATACCTGAAGACTCTGACAGTGATGTCCGATGATGTCCATGGAGAATCTGACAGCCACCTGAAACCAGGGGTACATATCTGCTGGAATCCAGTATCATTGCAGTAGAGATCTGCCATACAGATGTTTTGACAGCCGCCTGAAACCAGTGGCAGGTATCTACTGGAGTCCAGTGCCATTGCAGTAGAGATCTTCATTCAAAACACATTCGTCCACGTTGTTATGATTTTTAAATCTCTGGGGAGAGAATATTTAAAAGTTCACTATATCCCTTTTTCTACCGCAGCTATTTATTCCATTAAAGATATCTGGACGAGAACGTGTATCAAGAATACAAGGCCGCCATCCATGAACCAATCTATCGGGGTAACCTTTCTCCATGAACAGTTTTATTCTAGTCCACCTTTGCACCCCCTTTACATGATCATTCCAGCTGAATATTGATGTTAGAATGCAAGCCTTCATGTCACTAACACCTACAGATAATGCAGACGTCCCCATCACATTGAAGCGTCTTCCGTTGAAGCTCCTCGACGGATCCAGAAGAACCAAAAACAGACTTCTATGATCAAAGCAAAGCAAATGCATTAGAGAAGTTCGGAAATGTGACATTTGTAGAGACCACTGCAATGTTTGCTTTATGAGATAGATACCTTTGGTGAACACGAACGAAAGGGCAACTTTCACAGCTCCTTGAGATGAAAAACTGCCTTTTTTCCAAACTCTGCACAGAAAACAAACAATTACATTCATGACTGCCTTTATTTACCCCATGATTGAACAGAGCAGGCAGACAGGAGCGGGCAGATTAATTAACTAGTGACGAAAAACCTTTATTCTTAGAACGCTGTCACATTGATGGATGGCTGATTAAAGTCAATGAGATGACTATCAGCACACAAGAGTAAACCAGTCTAAATACAAACATTTAGCTCACAGCTAAATGTTTCTATACTATATCACATTAGTATTTATCAAATAATTTACTCATCACTATATAGAAATGGTGACACATCATATATATTAAATTAATTATAACAAATACCGAAGTATTAAAGTAGATATTACATTATTGTTAGTTGTACACTATAACTGGTTCTCAACTGGAAGTGATTATACATTTACAAACACTGCCTTCATGTTCTGCTAAAAATGTTAAGCAATAGAAAGCTGCAATATTTGGAGGTAAACTCAATCAAATAGTAAGCTATTTAAACATGAATTAACATTGAAACATTAGTTAATTAATGTTTTTTTTATAATGGTTAGGCATTTGCATTGCAACCTTCTCATGGACTGTGCCCCACCGGTTGAGAAGCACTGCTCTATAGGGTTGTCCGTCTGTGTTACGGTTGAATACAGATGATTTAGCATTGTGGAGCTGTCCCACCCTCCTACTCCATCCAGCCAGTGGCAGTGTCCCTCTCTCCCCCCTGTATGCCGCTGTATGTCTGTGTATCTATTTTTGAGTGTGGGCGTGGCCCAGGCACCAGATATCCAGTCATCTTCCGCTCATCTCCAGATCGTCTGTCTTTATGCGTCAGTCCAACTCTCGGCCACTGAGCATGAAGCGTTCAGTCTCTAAGAAGACTGAACTCCTCCAAGTAGTGTAATGGCCAGTTCCCCCTTCTGTTTTCAGCCTGTCTGCCTGCCTAACTGTTTACCTGCCTGCCGGCCGGTCTTGCCTTCCCCTACCGCTAATCCCCTGTTCTGTCAATAAACCAGGCTTATTTGGTACACATATCCCAACTCACTGGCCTGTTGAGGTCTGTTCTTAAAGGACATCTTCTCGATTTTTCAGGCTGCACCCTATTTTAGGATCATCTGGGTCTAAGGTCTGATGCAGACAACAATGATTCAACTTGGATGTTGGAACCTTAATCCATAAAAAACAGGCTGCGATGTTAACCTTTTGAGCAATGGCCCCTTGCAATGTATGTCGTCTAAAGGTTCTGGTTTTTGCCACTTAGAGGCTCAGGTTATAAGCTATCATTATGAAAGGATCTCTACAGAGTAATACAACTTGTTTCTTTATCTTTGGCTTGATCATGATCAGTGACGGACTGACCCTCTGGCAAATGCCAGAAGGGCCGCCAGACTATGGTTCTCTTTGGCCACTGCTGACGGGCGGACCGAGGCTCAGCTACCTTGGCCATGGCAGACCAAAGGGTCTTAGGATCGACAAACGCTGTGAATGGGCAGGCCTCTAGCAGGAAACGGAAATGTTGTACAGCAAGGTAGAGTCCGAGCTTGCGATCGAAAGCACTGTATTTCTGCTCGTTGTGGGTGGTGCTGCCGGCGGAAGAATGCAAGTGTTTGCCAGACGCCGATCAGCTGTTCGTGGGCGGCACCGACAGCGTAATCCGATGTGTCGGGGTGAGGGCGATGGACGTGTCGAGGAACGGATGTGCCAGCATGGTCCTGTTGACCAGGTCCCCTTTCCTATCTGAGAACCTCTGACCATTTCCTCCAACCAGGCCACAGCATCCATAGCAGCTTAACCTTTAAGGGCCTCGTACAGGGGCTGCATGAAGTCAGCGGCGCAATGGATGAACCGGTGGTAGAAGTTCACCATCAACCCTGGTCATGCAGGGTTGAGGGAAATCTGCAACGGCCACTTTTTAAGACAGTGGAACAGCCCGGCCCTGGTATTGTGACCAAGAAAGTCGATGGACTACCGCCCTAACTTGCACTTGGCCGGGTTCACGATGAGGCCATGCTGGTTGAGGTGTTCAAAGGGGATCCGTAGGTGAGACAGGTGCTCCGTCCTTGGCGCGTTGGCGATGAGGATGTCAAGACCAAAAGGAAGGGGAGGTTCCTCAGCAAGATTGTGCAGTGTTTCTTAGACTTACGGGCATAAGCAGGAACTCGAAAAGCTCAATCTGCTTGATGACTGTGTCTGGACGAACCAGTACCTGGTGACAGCCCCAGAGTCCAATCAGACTCGGCCAGTTGAGGCTGCTTCAAATAGTCTCCATCCACACACACTCCAACAATGATATCAAGAAAATAATGAATGTTTTGGATTGCCAAATTCAAGCAGGACTCATAACATGAAGCAAGCTGTTCGTGCAATAAATATATACGTTATACATTTTATTGTACTTCACTATTGCATTGTTGCATTGGAGTTCTGTACTCAAGAATTGTACTCATCTTAATACTTCATTCATGTCATTGTGACGTGACATTGATTATGACTTGGAACATTTGTAATAACCATGGCAAGGCAATTTTATTCAAAACCTTTTCCAGCAATAAGTACTCCCTATATCTTAGGGTGTTGTGCCTTCCTGGCTAGAGAGACATTCGATCTATCTACCTGTCTTAGTGTCGCATTTTGGACTTCTCTAAGCAAGTTGTTACTTTTGACACATTACACACCCTGTATGAAGCATGAAGATCTGGTGTACAAGATAATATGAGCTGGACATTATATGTAAACAACTTACATCAGGATAATTCTTATAGCCTGTGACACTGCTACCATATTGTCTTGAATATCATCTGTTGAAGATGTGCAGGGTAGAGGCACTCTTAATTCCAACCATCTCGGTCCCAGTCTTCTGATTTGCATTGAGCTCCCACTCTCACTCACAATAGGGACAGTGTAATGTCAGTATGCAGGTACTCTCCAGCGAATACACACTGCTTACTGGGCTCTTAATGAGGCTCTGTCGGTGAGGATTGTAGAGGGAGAGCTTGTATATACGCCAGCTCCGAGTGCTTGGGTTGTCTCTTTTTGACTGGGTCTGAATTGTAGACAGTGCTATGCTTCGAGAGATGTGATGATATATCTGTTGTGCTCATGGTTGTCAAGATAATAGGAACTCTGACCCTAGGCTAGCCTTCACATTGTGCAGCCTCCTCACAAGTTTGCAAGCCGCAGCCTGTTTGAGAAAATATGAGGTCAAGTATGAAAACATCGTATTTTTTTCTTTAAAAATTAGGTTAATTTAAACCATACAATGCATTATTAATTGTTGGGTCATGTTTAACACTATCCTCTCTTTATAAGATCTGAGCAGCCATCATCAAGGAACCAAATACACTCCTCTTCCACTTACGGTATTTCTGTTCACAGGACCCATTAATAGCTCTACAAGTGAACCCTTACTTCTGGCTGTGCCCTGTATCGCCTCTTGTCAGGTTAGGATTTAACTGCTGCTAACCTCAAACAGCTGCAGTGTTTTCTTAGATTTGCGAATCTCTATCGCATCTGGATCCACAGTTGTAGATTCCGTTCACAACCCCCATTTACACCACCCACCCAATGGACACCTGATTTGTCGGTTGGAAGGATGCAGCATCTGTTGACCGATTCCTCATCCAACCTCATCCAGCCCATTGCTTCATTTTGGAATGACGATGGATGCCTTGGACAGGGGTAGGGGCAAACCACTCTCAAAGACATCAAAGGGACAATAACATCTACCCTTGGTTTATTTTCCTACAAACTTGCCCCTACAAAAATAAATGATGACGACAGCGGCTGGGAGCTGCTGAGGTCAAGATGGCTCTGGAGGAGTGGCATCATTGGTTTGAGTTGACCATTCCTTTGTTGTATGGACAGACCACAAGAACTTAATTTGTCTTCAGTCTGCCAAGCGGTTTGACTCACGCCCTTGCCAAGAAGTTTGTTCTTCATTTGGTTGGTCCCTTTAAGATTTATTCATAAGCCCCTGTGCTGTCCAATTTAAACTCCCTGCTTCCCTTCTTGTTCACCCAACCTGTCATAGGGCCTAGATCTAGATTCTCCGCCATCCATCGTTTATTCCACTCCCATTCCCCCTCCTTCCTGGACGATAGAAGGACCCGCCTACGGCGACCGGGACGCAGTTCTCTCGGTGGGGTTATGGTCTCAAGGATCATTCCTGGATTACTTGTTCCCAGACCCTGGACCTGGGACCATCTGGAACTTCCTGCTTGGGCACCCGACTGCTCCTACAGTAGATGTGCACCAGGGGGCATCCGCAGAGGGGGGTTCCCGTCCCGCCCTCACCTTCGAGCTAGCCGGTGCCCGTCTCTCTCTGCCCTGTGTGTGGCGCTATGTCTGTGTGTGTTTGTGCGTGCCTGTGGTCCAGGGTCCAGCTATCCACTTCGTCATCATCTCCACCTGCTAGTTCCGCCCCCCCTGGGTTCATCATCTCATCAATTCGCAGTACTTAAGCCCCGGGATCCAGTCCACTCACCGCCAGGTCGTCTGTTGTGTATACATGTCAGCCTAGATCTCGACCGCTTAGTATCGAGTTACCTCTCTGAAACATTCCGTCTCTAAGTATTGGTCTAATCTCATTTTCTTTGTCCTCACAAATCCATGTGCTGGTTTCTACCTGTCTGACAGCCAGCGTCCCTGTCTGCCTGCCTCTCTGCCTGTCTGCCTGCCTGCCTGCCTGCCTGCCTGCCTGCCTGCCTGTCTGTCTGTCTGTCTGTCTGTCTGTCTGTCTGTCTGTCTGTCTGTCTGTCTGTCTGCCTGCTTGCCTGCCTGCCTGCCTGCCTGCCTGCCTGCCTGCCTGCCTGCCTGCCTGCCTGCCTGTCTGCTTGCCCTGTTTGGATTCCCCTTTGCTTTTCCCTGTTCGGACGATAAATCTGGTTTATTTTACACAAATATCCTGACTTTGTGTCCTATGCTTGGGTTTTCGTGCTCTGACCGTAACAGGAACCATAATATAATAAAAATACTAAGATACACTCATAGGTGCATAGCCGGGATCAGGATTAGTAGTCTTGTTGGTATGAGCCTAAATCACAAGGGATTCTGGGTTATCATTCATGTATAATCATATTTTATCATTGTATTGGGCTGTTCTCGCAGAGGGAAATGAGCGATGAGTGTGTCTAGTATGGAGACACGTTGATAATGATGACGTTTGTCAAATGTTCCCTTAATTCAGTGAACATTAGTCTTTTATGAAAAGGAAACATTGTGACATTGAAGTGGGTCTAGAATAGTCCATATTTGATTTGGTCGATAAAAGCACCTGCAGCACATGTGCCGTCGACGACAGAGAGGGAAAGTAATTGGGATGGAGGAAGGCGGCGCAGCGGGAACAAGGTTCCCTTGTGAGCCCCATGCTCAAATGGCCCTTTGCGTCTGCCATCTTTTCTTGATGATATTTCTCATTAAGGGTCTATTTAGCCCAGACTGTGGAAATATCACAGAATTAATTAAAATGATAGGAACCCAAGGAGAGTATGGCTGGTGCCATGGTGGAGATGCTAGTTGGTGTGTGTGTGTGTGTGTGTGTGTGTGTGTGTGTGTGTGTGTGTGTGTGTGTGTGTGTGTGTGTGTGTGTGTGTGTGTGTGTGTGTGTGTGTGTGTGTGTGTGTGTGTGTGTGTGTGTGTGAGAAAGGAGCCTGCATAATCATTTTTCCTGATCAGAGTGCTATTGTCTACTCTGTGAATGTGCCATGTTAACGGTGGCCAGCATATCTCTCTCTCTCTCTCTCTCTCTCTCTCTCTCTCTCTCTCTCTCTCTCTCTCTCTCTCTCTCTCTCTCTCTCTCTCTCTCTCTCTCCCTCCCCCACTCTCTCTTTCTCTTTCCCTCTCTCTCCCTCTCTTTCTCCCTCTCTCTCTTGCCCTCTCTCTCTCTCTCTCTCTCTCTCTCTCTCTCTCTCTCTCTCTCTCTCTCTCTCTCTCTCTCTCTCTCTGCTCTCTCTTCCATGTTTATCTGGAATCCTGGCTTGGCAGCCTGTGCTTCAGCTTCTCACTACTGATGAAGTTTTCAAAGCTTTTCTCCTTTCTTTCCACATTGTGTGTATTCTGGGGCTGGCAAGGCGCAGAGCGGGAGAACACCAGGATGGGCTTTTTTTTCATTCCTTTTCCGTTTTAATTTTTTTATCGTTTTCAGATTTAGATTGGGAGATTCTGACTGTATCAGAATCATCCCCCCGCCCCCACACCCCTTTGCACGCTTTGCTTACTGGCTTTAATCTCATCACGCCGGAAACACCATATCCCAGAATCCACTGCAGCTCTTCTTCTAATTATTCTAATCAACAGAAAAGGTGAATCCAATCAGATATTGAACCAGCAGCCCTTGTGGGTGTTCCCACTGCCATCGTACCGGCCCTAAAGACCCCGCTGACGGCTGCAGCCTGCTGCTTCATGAAGACCGTACACAGGCAGATGCTGAGCCAACATTACATCACTACACCACTGCCCATCACTACTACTGCTACAAACCATGTATGGCTGTCACCGCTAGTTCGGTAGTCAAGTTAAGTGACTTGTTATTTACATGCATTCTCGGTCCTCTCTTGTGCAGACAAACAAATTCACTGTTTTGCAGTTTTTACAATATTGCCCTTATTGTAGTCTGTAAAAAAAAGCCTGTCTTGGAACATTAATTGACGTGCGTGTCACCTGTTTTGACGATCGTAGTTTCAAAGATGATACAAACATCTAAGACAGCACAACTAAGTGCTATACAAACTACTATGTGTTATGTCAAACCAGTAAACCATTCTATCCATCTATCTATCTATCTATCTATCTATCTATCTATCTATCTATCTATCTATCTATCTATCTATCTATCTATCTATCTATCTATCTATCTATCTATCTATCTATCTATCTATCTATCTCTCTATCTCTCTATCTATCTATGTATCTATGTATGTATCTATCTATCTATCTATCTATCTATCTATCTATCTATCTATCTATCTATCTATCTATCTATCTATCTATCTATCTATCTATCTATCTATCTATCTATCTATCTATCTATCTATCTATCTATCTATCTATCTATCTATCTATCTATCTATCTATCTATCTATC
>NC_082403.1:14841670-14859170 GCF_031168955.1 Gadus macrocephalus
TGGACGAGGGCGGGGGGGGGGGGGCAACTGTGTGGTACGGGGGGAGGAGACGGAGGAGCTGGTCGCGGGGGAAGGCGGCTCCGTGCAGCCATCTCCTGCGGAGGAGCTGGACCCCGTGTGTGGGACTCACCAGGGATGCGTGGGCTGGAGGGTGGAGGGTGGAGGGTGGAGGGGGGTCCAGGGACCGGGGAACCAGAGACCATGAGGCCGCAGACCGTCAGGAGCGATGGACCGCTCAGAGAGGTTGATCGCCTCGCGGATACTGTAATCTGGGAAGAGTTTTGCTTCACCGATTGTCGTATGTCAACCAATGGGGCCCTAGAGAAGAATGGGCTCCAGGGGGACAGAATGCTCTCACTTGGCTCTGACTGCAATGCTAGGCCATCGCAGGTCTATTGGTCCGTTGTCGTGTCTGTTGTCAGTTCTAATCGACGCCAATAGACCTTGAAAGACCGCTATAAAGACCTTGTTGTGCATCAAAGCGCCGGATGGATATTTAACTGAATTACATATTGGGGAATCTGGATCTCAATAGGAATTTTTGGCCTCATTCCAGTCATTTTTATTTCCCCAAGTTTGAAAGGATCCAAACACTGTGACCGGGCAATCTTCCACCAAACGCGAGCGAATGCCGTACGGGTGCCAGCAAACCGGAGAAAGGGGTAGCTATAGAGAGCCATTAAGCTGAACACATTCTCCTGCTGATGTGTTTATCAGGCAGCAATGAGCCTAATAACACAGATAAGATCAGCAGGGACAGAACAGCTTCTGCTGCCGCTGGTTACAGAGTGAGAGAGAGAGGGTAAGGAAACAAGAAAAAAAAACACGAAAAAGAGGGTAAAAAAATCAGGGAGGATGCATTGGTTAATTATTTAATTTTAGTATAGCCCTTGAAGGCAGGAACACCACGCCTGCTGCAATCAGGCCTTCCCCACCTGCTAACAATAGGGACTAGCAGACGTGGAGTTGGGCTTGGCGTGCATTAATTAGCAGTGCGACAGGAACTGATATAGACGTTTGTCTTAATGACTTTGGAGGATTTCCGTGTCTCTTCTTTGTGTATTTGTAAATAAACAGTAGGGATTATGTGATCGTTTGTCACTGGGGGAAGGTTGTGTTCCAAATGATGATTTCTTCATTTTCAGGCGGGGGGGAAAAGGGCTCCCTTTGGAGTAAATTAAGATTTGAGATAAACATATGTTCATTGTTCAGTAGTTCAGGGCATTTGAGTAGTAAAAAAGTAATTTAACATGGCCGAAAGATATGTTGATATCAAATGTTATATTTCATTATATCAACTTGGTAAAGATTTGAGTTGAATACAAATTCTTATACTTCTTTATTACATTATTGAACTTAAAATATGGAATTGACGCATACACAAAGGCTTTATGCTGGTGTTGGCCACAGGACCCACCCTGAAGCTTCATACCAGCAGCTCCGCTGACCATGGGACACCAGTCAGCTTCAAGTGTGATAGCAGGAAGAGCATCAGTGCACTGAGCGCTTTAATCTCTGCTAAGTAACCTTCCCCATAGCCATTAGGACATAAGCAGGAATGAACACACAAAGGACAGCAACAACACAAACATGTAGTTAGGACTATATATATAAATGATAGGTGAAACACAGAATTTTAAGTAGACCGATAAAAGAACGCTCAGTGCTTTGTATTCTGTGTACATGTGGCTTGTCTTTCACAGTGACAAGCGATAGGGAAAGCATCCTAAAACAAAAAGAAAGAAATCCTATAACCATTCCATAAACACTGACTAGAAGAAATCAGATCACCTGGGCCATAACTGACTGTGAATAACATTCCAATTGATCCACAGCTCAGGAACGTTTGTGTCGGATTCGCTTCTTTTTCTCTGTGAACAATGACCACCCCCCCCCGATGGAGCAGCGCATCAATCCTGGTGTCCCTGGGAGAGTCAGGTGTATATTTATGTCATATCTTTGGACTGCAGCAGTCATAAACTGCAGACAGGAAGCCAGCGGAGGCCAGGGCCGCACTGGCTCCTGCAGGCCAGCCAATTAACTGGTCGTACACAGAGAGATGCTTTATGACCGAGCCGGGGACCTGCAACCTAGGAGATAGACTCCTATGCACCGTATATAACCTGTGCTCTGACACACATCCGTACACACTCTTTTATATACACCTTCAAACTCTTTATTTACAAGCTCTCTCTTTATATGTTAAGGCGTAGTCTATATACGGACCAAAAACGTCAGAAATCTAATGAGGCTGAAAATGGTATGCATAAAGAAAGCATTGCCTGGTTATCTCGGGCTCTTTGTACAAGGCAGAGCGAGAACGGTGTTGGGGACCAATCAGAACAAACAAGCAAGCTACTGAGGGCTCGAAGTAAGGGTGGAAGGTGTAGATGCAGATGGCCACGGAAATGCATCCCCAGCTCTGGCTTGTGTCCACACAGGACCACTGCACCCCTGTTCATCTCCAGAACCATTGTACCATCCACCATCGCATACATGGGTAGAAGGGCTCACTGCAGAACCCGTTGTGAGCTCTGTCATGCAGCCGGCCAGATCCAAGACACTGTTAAGGGTATGCTAATCATGATTCCCTCACCCCGTTCGTGGGTTGTTCCCTGCGTTGCGGAAACGTTAAACCAGTCGTTATTTTTAATTGGCCGTGTCATTAAACATCAGTAATTTTATTTCATATCATCATTAATCAACAGCAGTGACACTGTGTGTCGCTACGGTTTTGCGTGCGTGTCTGCGTGCGTGCGTGCGTGCGTGCGTGCGTGCGTGCGTGGTCACGTGCGTGCGTGCGTGTGTGTGGAGACCACTATGCAGCGGAACTCCAGCCCCAGACTTGCCGTCGCGGGAGGAGCAGGGAGAACAGGCTGGCGGTGCAGTCTTTCGGGGGGGAGAGCTCTAGTCCAGTAATGCTGGACTACACAGCAACTCGAGGCTCAATGTGTCATGCTATGCCGGGTTAAGAGCAGCAGGACGCGCTGCTGATGCTTGCGTGCTCCCGACATCAGAGAGCTGCTCCGGCTCCTCTCTGTGCGTCGGCTCTGGTTTGAACGCGTGTCCAACCGAGCCCTTTGGTTCCCCGCCTCCGGGGCCGCCCTCACCTAGGACCACAGCGGCCCTGAGGAGGGGTAAGAGGGAAACAGCGTCAAGCAGACAGGTGGCTCACTCCGATGACCACTGATCCGTACACTCACTGTTGCATTGTGGACCTTGGGTCCATGCTGTTGACGACGCAAACAAAAAGTCTGACATTGAGGCCCTTTGTCCTACAATACACTGAGGCCTACACCCTATGAGACACTGAGACCTACTATAAGATATCAAGGTCCTTCCTCCTATGAGACACTGAGACCTACTATGATATATTAAGGTCCTTCCTCCTATGAGACACTGAGACCTACTATAATATATTGAGGTCCTTCCTCCTCGGAGACCTACTATAACATATTCAGTTCCTATGAGACACGGAGACCTACTAGAAGATATTACATGTAAGGTCCTTCCTCCTTTGATACACAGATACCTACCTACTATTAGATATTACGGTACTATGAGACACTGAGACCTACTATGATATATTAAGGTCCTTCCTCCTATGAGACACTGAGACCTACTATGATATATTAAGGTCCTTCCTCCTATGAGACACTGCGACCCACGTCCTACAAGACATTGAAGCCTCCGTTCTATCCTCTGAGCTTTGTGAATTGTTCTCCCCCGTTCAGATTTACCCACCCCCCCCCCCCCCTTTGACAAAGTCTGGGAACGACCAAATTTGAATCAAAGGATCAAACCTTTTGAGTCGCCAAGAAGAAGAAATGGGGGAATGTATTTCCGAGCGTGTCCCCTCCAACCCGGTATCACGCGATTGCGTGCTCCTGCGCACGAACGTTAATCTATTGAAGCATGTTCCAGAGCACGATAGTCCGACTTTTTGCGTGTTACACAGAACGAAATGTAAACCAATGCATTCTGAATGGGAGTGTTCTAAGACAATTAACAAAACGGTACGAGAGAGAGAAAGAGAGAGAGGGAGGGACAGAGAGAGAGAGAGAGAGAGAGAGAGAGAGAGAGCGAGAGAGGCTTCAGAAAGGGTGTGCGCAGATAGTACAGTGCACCCTAGTTATGTTTATGCCAAAACCACAAATGCTATATGTATATATATATATATATATATTGCCTAATTATATATATTGCCTATATATATGTATAGGCTATATATAATTAGGCTATAATTATATTATTTAGCGTGTAATTTGAGTACGCAGTACGTTCCAATTCAGATCCGGCGAAAAGAAGTATACTTCAAGGACCCGGATGCCGTACTCAAAACGGGCTAATCCTGAAGTGTGGATCGAAGGACACTCCCCGTACTCAACGGCAGCCATCTTAGCTACGTAGCGGAAGAGGCGGAGCCAGGCTGAGCCAAAGTCGGCGCATTTTCCACATAGCCTGCATTAATAGAGTCATTTTGTAGTTTTTATAGTTTTTATAGCTGCTAGGCGTAAAGAGTTCACCGTTCAAAGCGTTCAAATTTGTCGTGTCACTAAGCATGACTTCCAAACTAAGGTTCTGTCCGGGAGCGTTCTCCCTAATCCTGAAGTGTGGATCGAAGGACACTCCCCGTACTCAACGGCAGCCATCTTAGCTACGTAGCGGAAGAGGCGGAGCCAGGCTGAGCCAAAGTCGGCGCATTTTCCACATAGCCTGCATTAATAGAGTCATTTTGTAGTTTTTATAGTTTTTATAGCTGCTAGGCGTAAAGAGTTCACCGTTCAAAGCGGGATGTTTATTGCGGGGGAGGATCGTAATTTCCGGTTAGTGCACCACGGAGTACTCGATTTGGAACAGCACTCACATCTGAAAAAATAACGTAGTAGATAGTGCGGATAGTATACTTCCTTTAAGTATACTCATGGAAGTACGGGTATGGTCTCACGGAAATACGTGACACTGTCACGTTATTTAATCTATTGAAACGTGATCAGGGACACGTAGGCCTGTTTTCTAAATTTTGTATTTCAATTGGAAGTAGGCTATTTGTCGTGTCACTAAGCATGACTTCCAAACTAAGGTTCTGTCCGGGAGCGTTCTCCCTAATGTCCCTTATGGAGCTCCGTACAGATATAATTGTCTTAGAACACTCCCATTCAGAATGCATTGGTTTACATTTCGTTCTGTGTAACACGCATGCTACGTGTGTGTGTTTTTCCCCTGCTGTTTGGTGTGCTGGTCCAGGTACCACCCTCCCCATCGGACTGATCAGACACACCTGCAGCCCCTCAGCAATCACGTGGATTGCTATAAAGCTGCAGGGATGAAAGCAGACGTGGCCAGTGGGCCAGATAGGCGAACCGAGTGTCGTCGCTGGCGGTCGCGAGTCGGAGCTATGTGGGCTCTTCGTCGTGGCGTTGCTCCCTCAGTGGAGGGATAGTGTTGTTGGTTGCTCCCTCAGTGGAGGGATAGTGTTGTTGTTCCCTCAGTGGAGGGTTAGTGTTTGTTGCTCCCTCAGTGGAGGGTTAGTGTTTGTTGCTCCCTCAGTGGAGGGTTAGTGTTGTTGTTCCCTCAGTGGAGGGTTAGTGTTGTTGCTCCCTCAGTGGAGGGTTAGTGTTGTTTGTTCCCTCAGTGGAGGGTTAGTGTTGTTTGTTGCTCCCTCAGTGGAGGGTTAGTGTTTGTTGCTCCCTCAGTGGAGGGTTGTTTGTTGCTCCCTCAGTGGAGGGTTAGTGTTTGTTGCTCCCTCAGTGGAGGGTTGGTGTTTGTTGCTCCCTCAGTGGAGGGTTAGTGTTTGTTGCTCCCTCAGTGGAGGGTTAGTGTTTGTTGCTCCCTCAGTGGAGGGTTAGTGTTTGTTGTTCCCTCAGTGGAGGGTTAGTGTTTGTTGCTCCCTCAGTGGAGGGTTAGTGTTTGTTGCTCCCTCAGTGGAGGGTTAGTGTTTGTTGCTCCCTCAGTGGAGGGTTAGTGTTTGTTGCTCCCTCAGTGGAGGGTTAGTGTTTGTTGCTCCCTCAGTGGAGGGTTAGTGTTTGTTGCTCCCTCAGTGGAGGGTTAGTGTTTGTTGCTCCCTCAGTGGAGGGTTAGTGTTTGTTGCTCCCTCAGTGGAGGGTTAGTGTTTGTTGCTCCCTCAGTGGAGGGATATTTTTAGTGGTCCTTTCTGTGTTAATATAGGACTCAGTAATGCAATAAATGGGGATTGGTTGAAATCCTGCTACACTCTTCTGTTCTTTAAACGCCCGGTATTATATTCATTGTTGCTCCCCCCCCTTCCCCCTGGACACCAACGGGGTGGGTCGTAACAACGCAAAAGTCGGACTATCGTGCTCTGGAACACGCTTCAATAGATTAACGTTCGTGCGCAGGAGCGCGTGATACCGGGTTGCAACCAAACACACACACACAACCTCTTGCAGGCAGACTCAGAATCTTGAGCCCATTTATTAGGGAACAGGTGTTATCGGGATTCCATCACTGCATTCCCAGAATCCTGCATTGTGAAAGTCTTCCCTTTTTTTTTTAAATGTACAATGGCATTTTATTCTACATACAAAACAACCATAGTATTTTTCAGGAGTCCACGACCACCCTGCCCATTTTGACACACAAAAGATGATTTTCTGTTACGACAGACAATAAAGTATTCTGAATCTGAAAGTAATTTGACACTTCTATTTCCAACATGGTAAAGATGGTTTGTTGTTCCCAGTATTTGTTTTGTCAGTCTGGATAAGTTTCCTCCGTTCTGGCTCGGTCGGTCCTTGTGATTTTGGTACTGGTTTTCTGTCCAAACCATATAATCGCACATTTTCTAAACTTCCATAAACTACACTAATCCCTTTACAGATTTCATGATACTTACTTTATTCTAATAAATAACTATCCCTTATGTGTGGATCCCGATCTTTGCTCTGACCCGAGCCTCGTCTTAATGCAGCCAAGGAGATGGAACAGCGTTATGAATAATTATTAGATGATTGTGTTGTACAATGAAAGACAGTAAAGATTCAATATGAATGGCAAAATAAGGATGGGATTTTATTTGATCAATAAAATATGTGTTGGGCAAATTATAGAGGCTGAGATTATAGATTTCATATTCAAAAGGCGAAGGGGTGAAACATTTTAAGAAATATATTTAAGAAATATAGGCCTACTCAAAGCCCAAATCATTGATATCATACCCTATCCAATAATAAAGAAATTTGAATTTGAATGGTAACAATTCCGTTAAATCCTCGTCCTCGTTTTGAACGTCTCACTCATGGCCAGTGTGTTCTTTCTGATTAGCTCTTAATTGAGATCACCTGTCACGCACCCCTATATTAAAGGTGAACACAATGGGTTTGGTTTACTTTTCGCATCGGCCTGTGTCAATCGAGGTTGAGTTTAGTGAGGGTTGAAAGTTTTCGATCTAGATTGCAGATCACTATTGTCACTTTATACAAACTGAAAGTATGCGTTGTTGCGTGTTTGTTTTTGTGGGCATTTGACTGAACAGCCCAGACAAATATTGCTACCAACATGGCACTTCGAAACAGACCACCGCAGTGAGTAAAAGTTATTTTCCTTTATTAAATGTTGACGTTTTTGGGCTGTCTCCTCAGACACAAGCCATCAGTATCCCTGCTCTTTGCACCTTGACATGCATGTCGCCGCTGTTTGTTAACCTAGCTTTGCTGATTTGTATCTTGTGATGTGTGTGTGTGTGTTTTTCTTAACAGGTGTTAGATGACTGACAAGATCTATGGGGGGGCCCCCTTTGGGCCCCCCCATACCAACTTGGTCTTCAAAGGAATCTAGTGCCATGGGACTCCAGTGTCTTCAAAACATCCTCGGAATACATGTGTATGAATGGTCCACCGAAGGGTTGATCTGGAAGCCACCACGGTCCACGCAGTAATCTGCTGCGTGGGCCGTAGTGGCTTCCAGAGCCATCTTTCGGTCTTGGTCAGGATTTGTTACAGTTGCCCTTCAATGTAGCAGGCTACGGGTTTCTGAAGAAGCCTGCTTTACGTAGCATTGGAGTACAAATATTGTGCAAAATGCTCATGTAATTGCACTAGCACTAGTAACCTGTAGATTAGCTTAGTTTAACGTCATTCCGTGCTGTCTCTGTCAAATGTGTGGCTTACTTTAAGTCCACAAGGCCCTCTGGTAAACCACGTTGGAACACCCCTGGACAAGGTGATTAGTCACTGGGTGTGTGCTAAAGTTTTGTTGCATTTTTCACGAGTTGGTTAAAGTTTGGTAGAATTGTTTGGATGCTAGCGACGTGATGGCGTATGTCCAAGAGCCTACCGTGGCCAGGCCACAGTTGCGACGGTCACGGCCAGATGGCCTAGTGTGAGTGCAACCTTGATCGCATTTGTATACTGTTTACCATTGGATGTTTATGCAATTTGGCTTAATTCATCCGCAGTAAAGCTGCATTTGACTATTCCAGGGTCGCTTTGTACAGGCTTTCAATTGACCATGTTGACTAGTTTGTGGGATTTCTTTTTTTTTTTTTTTTTACCTTTGCTTACAATCCAACGGTTGTGACCACTTATGCAACTGGGCTGTGAACCTTGCAATTCTAGTTGCATATTTGTACACGCAAGCTTGTCCATTTCTATCGCCATCACTAACACTAGCTTCAGCATTTCCTTGTAGGCCATTAGCTGACTTGTGTATTGGAGTGATGATTTGGGTATTTTAAGATGCTTGAAAACCTAAAATAAAGCAAAATGCGTGTCTGGTGTGCAAGAGCCAATTTGTTGGCTTGCAGTAGTCGAGGAGTTGCCGTAGGTCGTAAGCCATCTGGAGGTTGTGGCAATGGAGGCTTGTGGTAGATCTGCCATCCAAGAAAGGTTAATTCTTCTGAAGCATGATTAATAGTTTAGTAAATTGAATCTATTCATATAGAACTATAAAATCCAAGACTGCAGCCAGTAACTTGGATCGCAATATGTGGAAAGTATTAGTCTTCATTTGTAACAGAATAATTAACATGACTAACTGGGTTTCTTGCATTTTCTAACTAGGGGGACTTGACTGAGTCTACTGGATTAATCAGTAGCGGTACTTTGCCCAACAGATTTGATGGCATGACTACAGGGTGACAAAGACAATTATTCCCTGCCTATCAAAAGAGACTTCTAAAACATATCTGCTAGAACAGTTCCTATACTTTTTGTATAATTTGGTCATGCTGCAAATTTACTTTTTGTAGTTGCTCCATATTTAGTTCTTTGACAGCCTCACCTGCTAGAAAAGTCTATTCAAATCGGCTAAATATAATTAACTAAATTAATAGCCATGAAATGTTGTCACTCATACTAATGGAAAATACCCTCTTTCAGTTGGTGGTTCAACACTGATGTCTCTCTAGGCTTGAGGGAGAGCTCACAAGTAAATTACACGAATGTCCTGGAGCAATTGGGAACACACTTTTATTTAGTCTACCTGACCAGGGACATCTTTGAACTATAGGTCACCTAACCCAAACTTTTCACTCTTGTTAGGTTGTCCTTTTCTCTTGTTTTAACCCGAAAGGGCTGAAATATCAACATTTCAGGTATTCTGTTTGGATAATGTGCAAAACTTGTGGCTTCACTAATAAAAAAAATTAACAAATGTATTTTTCTTAATGTGGTTAAACTATTTAATGATTTGTATGCAAAATATTTCTGCTCAATTTGTGGTCAATGAAACTCTGAAATTTTTTAATTTGATAAAACGCAACTATGGGTTAAAGGTATTTGCTTTGGGCAACTTTTGATATTTTTAGAATCTAGCTCCATTGCCGTTAGAAATGGTGTCTCCCAGTACTGCAAAGTGCTTCCACAAGTTTAAAAATGAATGGGCAGAAAAGGAACTGCCAACTAAATCTATTTAACATGGGTAGAAAGTTTCCATGGAAGCTCTTGGCTGCTGGTTCCCAACACGGCTCCACTGTTAGCCTGTGACCTTGCGTTTAACTTTTTTCGACTTTTGGTGACTTTCACAAAAGAGAAATGAACTGGTTAATACAATAAACAAGACATTTCATGGTACCATTTTGAACTGTTTGTGGATATTGCATTAAATCCATATGCTTGAAACTTTTCAATGATGCATATCAACGAAACAATGGAATGAAATAAATAGTTCAAGCAATTTGTGGGACTTGGCTGCTTTTACATTATTACTCATTTTGGGGGTTATTTCAGTCTCTCCAACCTGCAGGTCATGCGAAGAATCATGTGAATGGGAATATTCTATAAATGTCTCATCTTTCGTCTCAACACTTCTGCTGCAGCCGCTGTTGAAGCGTATGAGTCCTTTGAGACCCCCTTTGATAAAAGGGGTTCTCAAATGTTGACCCTCAGTCACCTATTGCATCACTTCCTTTAGGGCTTCGGCCTCCTAATTGATCATTATAGTATAATTGAATGCCCTCTTTCATATATATGATACCTCCACCACTGGGACGTGGCAACAATTCTCCAAATCCATATGGGGGGGATGCTTGTGGACAGTAGGGGTGTATACTCGACATAAATAGGAAGCAAACTCATCTCACAAATGAGTAATGACATCTCACAAATATTTACTTAAATTGTTTCAATTTATAATAATCCAAAATCCGTTGGCTTTTTGTCGAGGGAATCCAGGGCGACGCTCACTTCCGGGTTGGCCAACATACGTCATCCCTCCACCACTCTACTGTAAAAACACATGTTCAAGTTGAATGAGAATAATAATAATAATAATTCTGCCATAGTATTTATTTAAGGGGGGGGGGGGGGTACAAGTCTTTTGGCCATTTGTAGTGTTGATCAGCAGAGAAATAATTTGTCCGCAAAGACGGTGACGTCGCTTAGCAACGGTAGACGCTGGGGTAGACAAGTCACCGGACTACTACCCATGCAAGTGAACGGAGCGTTCCACGGCATTGAGAAGACCCGTGTAATAAAGGCCTATAATATTTCTGTTAATGGCATAGATTTCTCCTCAGATTAGGCCAATAAACCAATGGTAAAATAAAAATAAAAACGCTCGATCAAAGGCCCGGCCCGAGTATAGTGGTGGGAAATATCGGCCCGACCCGGCCCGCGTCGGGCTCGGGCTCGGGCAGAGAATCTAAACACTGACTGGAACTACTTAGCAGGTGTCTGTAGGGCTATATCAGGAGTTAATGCACGCACTGCAGCCAATCAGAATCAGAGTATTCCCCCAGACCGTGGTCTAAACAATATTATTCACGAGTTATAAACAACCCCTACACATCAATATTAATGATAACCCTGTGGAAATTGCCATAAGTGAGAGACACAATTTCGCACGTTGAGCACACAGTTGTGTGACTCGTTTATTTAGTAAGAGAGAAACGGGAAATCAAAACGTGCTGAAGGTAAACAAATCCCGCATGGGCTCTGACGTCATGAGACGCTCGTAATCCTTAAAGGCACCCAGTGCAACTTTCGAGGCTTAAAAATAAACATTCAATTTCTAGTCTTTTTTACACGTAGTAAGTTTCAATAACTCCATACCATTACATACCGACATTTAAGCAGCAAAGATGAGACGTCGTTGTGTGGTGAGAACTGATACAAAATCGATAACAACAACAATGCCGCCATTTTCTTTATTTTTTGTAACCTACAATAAATAAAGCAGGCTTCCAGTCAATGGAAAAATGGCTTCTCCCCACCGGCGATTGTTGTTGTTTACGATTTTCTATCAGTTCTCACCACACAACGACGTCTCATCTTTGCTCCTTCAATGTCGATATGTAATGGTATGGAGTTATTGAAACTTACTACGTGTAAAAAAGAATAGAAATTGAATGTTTATTTTTCATTGAATGTTTACATAAAGTTGCACTGGGTGCCTTTAAAAGGGACAGCGATCCCTGAACCACCAAGACAGTAAACTACATGCCTAACACAATTGAAAGAACAACACATAACAAAATACAGTAGGTGAATTATGTTACACTCACTACAACCCATTAAATACGGTATGATTTCTAGATGTCATGGCAACGTCCGCTCGCGACACTGGACTTGCGATCGAGGCATCGACACGGACGTTCATTCACATAGCCAAAAACAAGAGAATAGATGGCTAGATAAAATAAACATCAAGACATACAATTCTAAAAAGAACAGATGAAGCAGCTACCCTTTTTTCCTTCGCGGTTTGCCGACAGAGCAGCGCACCTGCATTTAATATAGGCCTATCCGTGTATTGTCACAATTTCTCAGTATCAAAGGTGAAAGTAGAAACGGGTGGCCAAAAGCTGTCATATTGTTAGTTATCACAGACAATTTTAAGTAGAAACGGGTGGCCAAAAGCTGTCATTTGTTAGTTATCACAGACAATTTTCAACAATGAATAATCTGTACGGAGCTCCATAAGGGACATTAGGGAGAACGCTCCCGGACAGAACCTTAGTTTGGAAGTCATGCTTAGTGACACGACAAATAGTCGACAAATCGACCTTGGGTGTCTTGAAAGGCGCCTCTAAATTAAATGTATTATTATTATTATTATAGCCTACTTCCAATTGAAATACAAAATTTAGAAAATAGGCCTACGTGTCCCTGATCACGTTTCAATAGATTAAATAACGTGACAGTGTCACGTATTTTCGTGAGACCATACCCGTACTTCCATGAGTATACTTAAAGGAAGTATACTATCCGCACTATCTACTACGTTATTTTTTCAGATGTGAGTGCTGTTCCAAATCGAGTACTCCGTGGTGCACTAACCGGAAATTACGATCACGACTGCCGCCGTGGCTACTCCCCCGCAATAAACATCCCGCTTTGAACGGTGAACTCTTTACACCTTGCAGCTATAAAAACTATAAAAACTACAAAATGACTCTATTAATGCAGGCTATGTGGAAAATGCGCCGACTTTGGCTCAGCCTGGCTCCGCCTCTTCCGCTACGTAGCTAAGATGGCGAGTAGGGTCCGACTGCGTCCTGCAAGACGGGGGCTTGTATTTTGAGGAGGCGTGTCTTGTAAGGAGGGCGTGTATTTAGTCGGCCCTGATTGGTCTGATTCACGACGGCGTCTGGCGTCACACATAGCCTTCCCTATCGTATGCATAAGTATTGTCTGTAAACAATACAAGTGGAATAGGGGCGAAAATGCACAATTCTAAGGCTTGTATCCTTTAAGTAACTTTACTTTGTATCTCTGTAAAGCCAAGTATATGCATTTGACATCACAGTTATCAGTAAATGCAAATTCGGTTTCTCTTCATTACTCTTTGGTCAGCCTGACATTTTCAGAGTAAATTCCAATCAATATTTTTGTGAATATTAAGAGCCAGAATTTAAATGACACCGCCCATGAGCAAAATATTACACTAACTTTTTAACTCCACTGTTACAGTAAATTGACTCCCTCCCGTAGCCTACAAACACCAGGCAATATCTGGACTTACAGAAGTTAACTGAAATATTGAAACCCCATTTTGTGTACCTATGGTGTGGCAGGCTGTGTAGCTGTATGGCAAAGATACGTTTTGTAGGTTTTGACAAAAACGGAACAGCTTCGTAACAGAAGAGTTAACGATGTTGTTGCTCAACAAGACAACTGCTGGAGCTCCAATAAAGTTGCTTACAAATAAACTCCAACATCAGAGTAAGGAAGGACGGGGGAATCGCTATTTTTTACCCGTCTCTGTGCTACGTTGGAAAATTACGTATTACGTCATCACGCTGAGATTGGTCAGTCGTTGTATAGGCGTGTATTTCACACGAGGGGCGTGTATTTCACACGAGGGGCGTGTCTTTGTACACGGGGCGTGTCTTGGCAGGAGGACGCAGGACGCAGTCGGACCCTATTGAAGATGGCTGCCATTGAGTACGGGGAGTGTCCTTCGATCCACACTTCAGGATTAGCCCGTTTTGAGTACGGCATCCGGGTCCTTGAAGTATACTTCTTTTCGCCGGATCTTACTCAAATTTTGGCTAGTAAGTACGGACAGTACGGGTATTGGAACACGGCACAGGTTCGAGCGTGTGCATGGGTTGAATTGCGTGTGTCTCACGCCGAATGCATGAGACATGAGAGCCCTGTACTTACGTGACACAAACCAGCACCGCAAACGTTCTCTCCCGCTTGAGATGACGTCTTTCTTTATAGGTTCATGGGTCTGATTCGCCGATTTCCCATGCTGATATCCCCGAAGATTCTCGGGCATCTTCGACAATATGGCTATAGATTGTCTCATTACACGCTAAATAATATAATTATAGCCTAATTATATATATAGCCTATACATATATATAGGCAATATATATAATTAGGCAATATATATATATATATACATATAGCATTTGTGGTTTTGGCATAAACATAACTAGGGTGCACTGTACTATCTGCGCACACCCTTTCTGAAGCCTCTCTCGCTCTCTCTCTCTCTCTCTCTCTCTCTGTCCCTCCCTCTCTCTCTTTCTCTCTCTCTCTCTCTCTCTCTCTGTCCCTCCCTCTCTCTCTTTCTCTCTCTCTCGTACCGTTTAGTTAATTGTCTTAGAACACTCCCATTCAGAATGCATTGGTTTACATTTCGTTCTGTGTAACACGCAAAAAGTCGGACTATCGTGCTCTGGAACGCGCTTCAATAGATTAACGTTCGTGCGCAGGAGCACGCAATCGCGTGATGCCGGGTTGTCCCCTCACGTCCTCTCTGTATGAAAACCCAATCAGTTGCGACTGATTGCAATGAGTGGCCTTTTGTAACATCCTTAATCCAGCGAGTGTTTTAAGAAGTGCATAATTGAAATTCCGCTCAGGACCGCTGCAATTTCCAGCGGCACGGGATAATGAGCCATCAGTTGGCCTGGGTCGGGCCGCGCGCGAAAGGGGGCTGCTTTTAATGTACCATGTGATGAACCTTTTGATTGGTGCACCAAAAGACGGGGGCCTACATTGACAACGCCAGCCAGGGACAGGGCACCTCTTTATTTAGTCCTCAACCTCTTCCACCGCCGCTCCTAATTAAGCAATCAGCCAGATTGAGGAGCCATTAATGATGTCATTGTCATGCTAATAGGCGCTCCATTCTCTCAAAGTAGCCTCCATCCAGACACTGTGAAGTGTGCCCAGACTGATTCTCCCCGGAGATGCTGGGGGTAACGACGTGGCGGCGGTGACCGGTCCAGCAGACAGCCGTCTCAGAGAGAGCATAACCATCCAACCACGTGTCACTGCACACTTCCATCGAGCCTGAGTGAAGCTGAGGCGTCCATGAGACGGGAAAAAACAATACAAGTCTGCTCCTAGTTCAACCCTTTTTCTGAAGACGACTGCTTTGGAGGAGAATGTTTTTAAGCAGGGCCAGAGACTATTTAAGGTGAGTGCACACACAAAATAGGCGGGGGCGAGGGTGTGTGTGTGTGGGGGTATGCTGAATCCCCTCTTACTACCTCACCCCTTTGGGAGAGTTTAAAAACTTGCTGCTGACCATTCTGTGAAATCATTCTTGGAAGTAGAAAAGGGAGCTGGAGGTGTTAATTTCATGGGTTAGGTCTTAAATTGAGATCCAGCCACCCCCCCCCCCCCCCCCCCTCTCTGAGTAGATTAGACAGTGGTCTCTCTGTCCTCAGGTGAGAACCCCTCTCGCCCAGTGGACCATTGCTAGCTGATGAAACAGCCCTCGCTGGACCAACAACAAACCTCCACTCGTCCTACCACCCACACACACCATCACCCCACCCTCCAGTCGGTCCATCTCCTCCATGGAAATGTTTAGTGAAGCCCCACCCCCCCGTCCCCCCCCGCCCCATCCCCATCCCCACCCTCACCCCGCTCTTACAGTGAGCACATCATCAATGCAGTGATGTTAAGGAGGGCGGCGAGAGCCCCCCTGGGGTGATAACAATCACATCAGCCCTGCACCGTGACCAGATGGGGGACCCCCGCGGGCTGTTGTGGTCCGTTGATGGAGTACAGTTATGGAGCGCCCACACAAACACACGCACACACCCACGCCTACACACTCACACATACACACTCACGTACGCACATACACTCACGCACGCACACACAAACGCACGCAAACACACACATTTGCACATGTATACACTCACGCGCGCACACACAAACGCACACACACATACACACACACACAGTCAGGCACGCACACAAAAACGCATGCATACACACATACACACATGCACACACACAGGGTGGGCCTGATTCCTGTCCCCAGGCGGCGGCTGTGGGACTAGCCTGGGCTCACCCCCGTTCCAGGAACATCCCGTTTTAATTCCCTTCAGCTCCCACACGTTTAGAGAAGTGTGATTGTAGGATCTTACAACCCCGATTCAGCAGGATTGCTATTGTTGTGTTAGCTGTTTTATTTATTTTTTGGTGTTAAACATCAAAAGTAAATAGCTGCTTCTCGGGAGAGACACTGTGGAGTTCAATCTGGGCTGGGAATGGATTCCTAACTAAACCACAAAATAGGAAACATAAAAAGTTGTGTAATGAAAATGAGAGGTTCTTTTGTTGTCTATCTGTTTCTCACTGGGCTATAATTCCTAATTAAATTTTCTCATCAAAAGCTCGTTTCAGAAAGGTGCAGAGTGCTCCCTGCATTGTAATTGACTGAGAGCGCGGCGGCGGCGCTGAGCCCGAGCCCGCCTTTAAAGAATAATGGCATCATTTGTTTTGTGTCCATTAGCAGCAGCCCATTTTATTAATTCCTCAACTCTGTTTCCTGCATCTTCCTAATTAATTCAATTTTGTTTTTTCCCGCTAAGGAAGCTTCTGCAAATTAATGATGTGGAACAAAAAATGTTGCGGGGATGCTGATGTGTTTCATCTACATGGGGTGAGAATTCTGTCATTAGACCAAAACGCCTGATGACTGCAACTGTTCCCCCCCCCCCCCCACCCCCAACCCCGGGCGACCGGGTCCTCCTCCCCCCTCCTCCTCTTCCTCCCCCCCCCCCCCCCCAGGGCGGAGGTTTCTCCCTCGTCTATTAGACCTGCAGTCAAAGGACTGTTGTGGGGAAGGGAAACATAAAGAGCACAGCCCACTGTAAGCTAACTCGGTTATTTGCCTAAACTGTTGAGACGGGAGGCTGGTTTTTTTACACAGATGACACACGCATGATGGAGTCAGGGAGACATACACTTAAACTAACACACAAACTGACAAATGCACGCACACACGGTAGAGGGAGAGAGAGAGAGACAGACAGACGGACGGACGGACGGACGGACGGACGGACGGACGGACGGACGGACAGGCTGGTAGGAGGAGGCTGACCCAGAGAGAGATGATGGCCACCGTTTCACAGGATGTGTCCTCGCTCTGAGTCACTCATCCCACAGTGGCAGAGGGCAGAAAGCCTTGCTCATAGCGGCTGAATGGTGGAGACCTCAACGCACAGCTCCCACCCCCCAGTGAGCCCAAAGACACGTGCGTCTCCATGTAGACGTACCAACCACCAGGGGCAACACATCCATCGGTAACGCCTGGCTTTGGGTTACAACAAAAGGAGAAGGGG
>NC_082403.1:14864170-14877132 GCF_031168955.1 Gadus macrocephalus
GCCCATTTCCGAGAGACTTCCCTTCGGGAAGATTTCCTCCTGGTAAAAAAGATAAACGTCTATTACACCCGTGGCTGTGGTCATTTATCCTGATTTAGTTGATTGAGGATCCCAGTGTCAACACTGGTAGAGCGGTGAAAGAAATTAACAACAAATTGTCTTTGAACACGGGCCCCCATTCACAAGGGCCCGGTGAAGGGCGCCGGGGAAGTGAGGGAAACGGGGGCCGGCGCTGCCATGTCAGACTTGTAGCGCAATTACCCACCCATCTGTCTCTCATCGTGTGACAAGCGCAAAATGTCCAATTATGGTTTCATTTAAATTGTAATTAGTTCGGCCCAATTTCCCCTCTTCCAGCGTGGCTCCGTGTGCATAATGGAAGGCGGAGCGCTGGATTCCAGGAGAGATGACTGCACTGCGTCTCACCGGCCTGCTGGCTGGAGCTCTCTCTCCGCAGACCGCGAGGAACTGGCTGCCAACTCGTCGTCAATCCTCTTTTACAACGCTGTGTATCTTTGGAGGGCTTTGTCCTTGTTTAGAGTAGCATTTCTTGAAAGGTCGAGACCCAAAAAGGATCGCGGTCCAGATGGAGGTGGGTTGTGAACTGACGATGCACATCGCACTCGACCAGGATTGAATCCCCTCCTTGAGTTGCCAACATGGTTATGCACGCAATAACCCAAAATGAAGCAACTTAAGAACTCGCGTCGTTTGAACAAGATGAATGCCTTTTTATGTTCTGTGTAAGAAAACGTGATACATAAAATCACGATTTTTTTGACCTTCCATGTTTATCGCTCTGATACAGTTTATGAGAAATATCGTTCTGACTTACGACTTTATTTTAGGTTTTCACAACATGTAATAGTTTTGTCCTACCCAAGGTTATAAATAAAGGTTATGGTATCTTTGCGCTGTTGGTGTTTATTCCCCAAGCTAATCATTGTAATGGTTCTATTTACTTTAAGGTTGGTTAAAATATATTAAATCATTTCACACCTAGTTCTGTTTTAATTCAGGATTAATAATTTTTGATTACCCTTTGCACATTTTCTTTGATAGAATACTCTGACCTCCCCTTCCTCTCACTTGGAGCTTTCAAACCGCTAATAAGCATTGATTTTGTCCCCGTCTTCCTGCAGATTGTTTGGCGTCACACGCTCCCGCTGACGAGGAGACGCCGATCAACCCCTACGAACAACAACATCGCCGATTTATTCTGGGCGACGTGCAGGACTCTCCACGCCGGTCCCCTGATTAGCCCTGTAATCAGCAAAAGAACAAAGTGATTATTAGCTCGCACACTCGACTGTCTTCAGGGGAATCTTGTTTTCTCTTCCTCCTCGCACTCCTCTTCTTTTCTCCGCCTGATTACATTAAGGGAGAGCCCTCTTCCCGTCTCCCCATGCCACGCCGACTGGAAATCGTTTGCTTTATTTTTGTGTTCTTCTGTAGCCGCCATCCTCCCTGCTCCAGAGTTCCTTCGCCGTCGCCCTTCCTCTCGTCTCCTTTCACCTCCTCTTAATCACTGGCGCCAAGTGATTACATCACCTGATTGCAGCCCTATTCTTGATTACGACGTGACAGCTGGCTTGACACACACACATGTCGGGAAGTGTTAGGGGAAAGAAACTTGTCTTGTCTTTTGTTGGTTTCACCTGCTTTGCCTCCCCGGAAAGTAATCCCTTTAAGTAACTTGAACAGTGTTGACATCATGATGGCTTTGTCAGTATTGAATTAATTAATTTCCCTTAGATCCGTCATGATTTTCAGACATGTAAGAATATTTTATTTTGTGCAAAAAACATTCCATTCAACAAACAACCAACTTGCTTTGTGATTTGTGATTGTTTTCTTGTGTCATTCTACATCATAACGTAGGAGAGGTGGGATAAATGGAATGTGAATACTAAAATGCTCTTCAAAGCTAAGTGACATCTTGACAACTCTGTAGATAGATGTTTGCTGAAGGATAACCTTTTAACTCTATCACATTATTTAAAAACGGTTGTTCATGTCCTAAGTTAACCATAAAAATCAGCTCTCTGAGGTTAAGAGACATAAGGGGTCTCTGAGGTTAAGGGACATAAGGGTCTCAGAGGTTATGGGACATAACAGATTGTAACAGGAAAATTATATTTTTTCTGTAACTGCCATTTGTTGATTATGTCTTTTCTCTGAGACCCTTGGGGTGGTCAAGGGTCAAAGGGTCCAACACCCATATGAGACCCCACATTATAATTCTCAATGATCAAATCAAATGATCTTAACTTAAAGGAAAGAGTTTCCTGTATTCTCATCAAGCAGAAGAACGCATAAGCGGATCTCCCTCGTGACCGGTATACCCCAGGCACAAAGGTGAACGTTAGATAACGCTAGGAACAAGTCGAGTGGCTTGACAGTGCAAGGAATAGGAGACAGAGCTTACATGATGAAGGGGAAACAACATGATGGATTTTTCCCTCGCACATCATACTTGAAGCAGAGCTGATCTCACCATTTTTGAGACCTGTGCCACCGCATAAGAAGTCCTTGCTTTTGTCAATGCATTGGACCTCAGCTTGGCCAGCTCTTGGAGGGGCGGGGGGAACCCCCATCTATTGTATGTCATATGTTTTATTGTTTGTTGTAGCTTATTGTACCGTTATTGCCCAAATATATGTCAATTATTGTTGTGAGTTTGTATGACTCTTTATTCTGCCCGGTTTGACCTCAGATCTCTGAGGTTAAGAGACTTAACGGGTCTCTGAGATTAAGGGACTTAACGGGTCTCTGAGGTTAAGGGTCGGGTATCTGAGGTAAGGGACATAAGGGGTCTCTAAGGTTAAGGGACAAACCGGTCTCTGAGGTTAAGAGACATAACGGTCTCTGAGGTTAAGAGACATAAGGGGTCTCTGAGGTTAAGAGACATAAGGGGTCTCTGATGGGACTTATTGTTTTGTTTGTGTGTGTGTGTGTGTGTGTGTGTGTGTGTGTGTGTGTGTGTGTGTGTGTGTGTGTGTGTGTGTGTGTGTGTGTGTGTGTGTGTGTGTGTGTGTGTGTGGGGCGGAGGGGGGGCCTCTGTGTGTGTGTGCATGTTAGTGCTTGTGGTGGTGATCCATCAACTGTAGTCCAGAACCCCCCCCCCAGTAATGGAGCAAATTATGACATGCTTGAGTAGCAACACCAGAGCAAAGTATGAATGTATGGAGGACTGTAAATTATGTGAGAGCACTGGTTGATACGTGCACCGTGTAGAGAGAAAGATCCACGTGATGTTATTCATTAGGATCATTTTCTCCTTAGTCAGAAATAACAAATGTCATTAAATCGTCTTCCTTTATTAGTAGAAGCAGTAGAAGCGGTAGTAGTATAGTAGTAGTATTAGTGATGGTGTAGTAGTAGTATAATAGTATTAATAGTATTACTAGTACTATTGCAGTAGTAGTAGTAGTAGTGTAATAGTCGTAGTAGTGTTGTAGTCGTAGTAGTAGTAGTAGTAGTGTAGTAGTAGTAGCACTAGTGTAGTTTTAGTAGTGGTAGTATAGTAGTAGTAGTACTAGTATAGTACTAGTAGTGTAGTAGTAGTACTAGTATAGTAGTAGTAGCACTAGTGTAGTTTTAGTAGTGGTAGTATAGTAGTAGTAGTACTAGTATAGTACTAGTAGTGTAGTAGTAGTACTAGTATAGTAGTAGTAGCTCTAGTGTAGTTTTAGTAGTGGTAGTAGTTGTAGTAGTAGAGGTATAGTAGTCTGTCTCCGTGGAAGAAGACCCGCTCCCCATGTAGCTATAAAGGCTCAAACCAACGGAACGACAACACAGGATTCTTGTTTTCAGGTTTTTATACACCAATTTAAACATACTAATGAATGTTATATTCCATTTCTGCCAAGTCCGCCCCGTTAGACGCCACAAAATAATACACACTGGACCTTTAAGCAGTAAAACGTTGAATCTTTTGTCTCAACGCCATCTTCGCTTCACGTGTCCAACCTCACAGGATTGTGTGTTTCTTCTCAGACGTATATATACTTGTAGGACTGTTTCTTCATCCAGCTTGTTTGTACTGACACTAGTTTAATTATATTTGCGTTAATTTCCTCAATATGTAAATTCAGTTAATGGAAGCCCACCACCACCCCTCCACCCCGTTCTTAACAGGCTTAAAACTGTTGAGGGTTAATGAACCTTTTGCAATTACTATTGCCATAGCAGCGGCGGTACCTGGCCCAGATGATATTACACTGCGTCCTCTCCTCGCTGCTGGAGACGGCAGGCACCAAAGCCAATTAAAAAGCCTCATAATAGAGTAGCACCGCTAGACTCTAAAGAATGAGACCGTAATGCCATTAGCCTACGGAGTTCACCGCTTTAGGTGGGCAGATGTTCTCCCTCTTCGTTCCGTCTCCTACGTCCACAGGCCGTTGGCCCCGGATTAAGTTAACAAACAAGCTGGAATCTACATTTGTGCATTTTGTATCTATTTAAAAGTGTTTTTCATTGACGCTGATGCGTAGGCCGCTAATGGGAGAGACAAAGAGACATCTTTATTGTTTCACTTTAGCTCAAATCCCACTCCTGCCTCCAGCCCTTATATAAAGACCAGCGGCATCGCCGTTGCTGTGCATAAACCTGTTCTCGTTCCTCTGGCTGGTTTACGACCAGTGATTCGACCTGCATTGCTGCCAAAGGCTAGCAACGTTTCCCTCATTTCTGCAAATTTTTGTGTCAGCTAATCGCTGATTGGTTGAGCAGGGAACATGCTCGAGCAATATGAAATGTCTTTCATATTCTTTCATTTATTAACTGGGGTTGACAAAGACTGAAAGACTGGATGGCCCTGCCCCCCAACATTCCATTTAATATGCAACCGTGAAAGGGGGGAAGTACACATCTAGGTTAAATGATGTCCTATGCAATGCTGTATTCACTTCAGACCTACTTCTGGGGAGGTCTTTTGCACAGTCCACTGTCAACTGGTATCGGAGTGTACTACATCGATGGCTCTTCCGACCATTAGGAACCGGTGGCTGTATTCTGGTAAAGGACACGGCATTTACAATTTGGTGTCAAGCTTATCATGGCAATTATATCATTGCTTTCTTCGTGAAAATAAAGAATCCACAATTTACATTCTTTCGTCTCGCATTGAAACTCAACAACTGAATTTGACCACGCAAAAGTCAGACCACCAACTCTGGTCGTTTTCAACCAAGTCAATAAGAAAAAAGCCGGGTCTTGGCCCTCACATACACGTCTTGCTTTTCGCTCCGACCCCCTGCCCGCGGTGAGCGCCTTTATGTGTGAAATGCAAGGAGAGGGAGCGAGAGGAGGGGGAGAGGGAACCCTGGTGCTGACAGCTTGTCATACAGTTTAACTCGGTGTCAGTTGGGCTACCCTGTCACACTGACTCTAATTACAGGTGACAGGGCTAAGTGCCAGGCTCCACACACGACAATGATGACTCTGGAGAAAATTCTCCCATCGCCACGGCTTGTTCGCTGTGACAACAGTGATTATGCCCGACTTGGAGTTTGTCAAGGGCTGCAACGCTGCGGCGAAACGAGACGAATGAGTGACACCAAAATGAATCCCTTTTTCTTTTTTTTCGCAATGGCGGGAACATGTTTTGTCCTCTTTTTTTTTGAATGGGGATTCCTGTGTCTTGTATACAAACATACACATAAACAAAGACAAACAGACAGAGAGACACTCCCATCAGTACAGTAGTGTAGGTGTGAAACGTGAAGATGTGTGAAACATCACCCAGAATGCTTTGCAATGTGAACGCATCAGTAAACAACTATGAAACAACTATGAATTGACTTTGATGATACTTCAAAGTCAATTCAAGAGAATGATAAACATGTTCTTCCTGTTTTCCATTCTTGCTCCAGGCCTCGATGGGTCTCACAAGGACAGGCGAGTGGCGTGGAAATTAAATATCTCACACTCAGTGTCACACACAGCCTTCAGCTCACCCAGTCAACAGCACCGCCACTTGGATATAAATGGTCTCTGATGCTGCTGCTGATATTATTCTCAATACAACAACCACCCACCCCCATGCACACACACACACACACAAACATACACTCACACACACACGCACGCACGCACGCACGCACGCACGCACGCACGCACGCACGCACGCACGCACGCACGCACGCACGCACGCACGCACGCACGCACGCACGCACGCACGCACGCACGCACGCACGCACGCACGCACGCACGCACGCACGCACGCACGCACGCAGATGTGCACACACAACCCTGGAACTCTTTTATTCATCATGTGTAATTTATACATAGGAATTTGTGTCAGCATTCAGTGCAAGAAGGCGGTTGGCCATGTTTGTGAAGGACACAGAGCAAGGTAAACACAGATGTACAGATACCTACGTCGTTGTAATAATAGCTGCTGAACCCTTTAATATTTCAGAGGCTGTGCGCCTCCTTTTTCCAACAACACACTTATCTGAACTCTACTCCAAATGGGCAGTTTGAGTGAATGCCTTTTGATCTTCACAGAGTTAAGCTGTTATATCGCAGGCAGTACAGGTGCAAAATGGCAAGTCTCGTCAAATGCAGAGCAATAAATAAATTGATAGATTTGATTATGGTATTAGATTATCACTTTGAACATGCACACTAGATGCTGAACAAAAGTTGCATTTGATTTATTAAAGATTCCAAAAAGATTTGACATCCACATTTCTACTCTTTTAATGGATCTAATTCAAACAATGAGTAAACTATCAGCAGAAGCTAATGGTGTGAATGGGGAGCCTAATGGGTTTTTGGAATGATTGATTGGGTGAAGTATATTGCAAAAAATTATCGAAATAAACTGAACTAACAAAAGATTTAGGCTCACTGTCTGCAAAGCATTTTTTGATTTATACACAATAAATGATAACAAAAGTACTCAAATGTATATTTCTCAAAAACAATCCTCACGTTAGCGCAAGCCAAGTTTCTACAGGGATTTTCTTTTGGCACGTAAAGCTGATCAACAGAACCATATGGCTAAAGCTAGCTGGTATGCGTGGTGAAAGCATTTGCATTTATAGGCTCTTCTTCCCAACACCTGGTTCTAATAAACCCACTTTGAAACTCCCATAGTCCTAGCCCGTTGTTTTTCTCTGCGTATGATGGAAAAATTAGTTACTGTCCATCAAATTCTGTGGCGCTGTCACAATCAATGAAGTAGTCCATTCGTTTGTGGACGTTCTCAAGGCTACGCGTTTACAGCAACACTAGGACAGAGGACACTCCCCCACCCCCATCCCCACTGTGAGTCATTGGACACAGTCCAGCTCCTTCTGTTATTCTCTCTTTTTGCTCATAAGGGACTACAAACTCACATATAAATTGAGTAATAATATAAACTCATTTCGGGGCCATTTCTGAGGTTCTTCTAAAGTCAAAGACCAAAAAAATTACTAACTACTAACTTACTAGGCTGCTAGGCTATCATTAAACTTTGACATAAATTGCAACCAGTTTGAATAAATACCAAACATTCTCATACTCCTGTCTCATAATTTCCATTAATTGGACTGTATGAAAGGTTCTGAGGTTTAAGAGCTATGATCGGAGTGTAATTTGTTAGAATTGCCATAGCCTTCCGTCTTCTGTTAGTCAGTGAAACGCTCTGTAAGATACCTGCTGTGGTTGGCTCACACCGGCCTCTGAATGAGACTTTTGATTTTAGTCTGCTGCCGGCTCGTTTCTGACCAATCAGGAGATCTCTTCCCTGATTGGTTCGGGAATCCATCTTGCCGGTCAATTTCCCGCCTGCTGACAAAGTGAAGGTGTCTTTTCTGCACTCTCTGTTTGCGACTTTCACATCATCACATATATGTATAGATTAGGGCTGTCAGACGATTTTTTTTTTTATCGCGATTAATCGCATAGTATTAATGAGGTAACTCGCAATTAGTCACACTTTTAAAATTCTTTTTTAAATCCACTCCAATTAAAGTTAGGTAACGTTGTAATAAGGTTATCAAATGGAATGACACATTATCATTCATATGAAATGTACATAATAAGCAAAAACTAGAACATGTGATCTTCAGGGAGTTTTATTGACTCGCTCAGTGTGGGTTGAATATGAAATTTACGGAACACCACAGATTAGTACAATTGTAAACCAATAGTTACAACAAGTCTTGTTAAGTTCAAATAAGTAGCACCACAGATTTGGGAATTGTAAACATACTTTCACTTACTAGAATTGCTTGAAAATTAACTTGTTAATTCCGATTAATTAATCACAGAAAAAATAACGCTTTAAAAAAATTAACGCAGATTAATTGTGCTTCTATAGTGCCCTTTGACCCGGTGCGACATTTGCGTTGAAATGAAATTGAGGCAGACGAGAAGACGCTGCTAGGCCCGTGAACAAAAAGTTCAAGTTATGTCTATTATTCATTGAATCACTCATCTGCCATAATTTACTTGAATTTAATTATTTTTAAATACTTTCTCGGAAAAATGTAAGTATACGATTAATTTAGATTAATTAATCACAGAGCCTGTAATTAATTCGATTTTTTTTTTAATCGCTTGACAGCCCTAATATATATACATATATATATACATGAATAAAAATATGTATAGCATACATATATTTATACATATATACATACATGATAAATAAATATATATATGTAAATATATATTAGTGCTATCAAAATTATTCCAAATAAAAGTAACAATTTTTAACACAAAGAACTTTGTTTACTGCCCATGGCGGCTGCCGGTTGTGAGGACGTGTGCCACCAAAATGGAGGGACGTTACTGTTGTTTCAATTTAAAAGTTGCCTGACGGATCATTGGAGAAACAAAATTATTCGACACAGCAAATCCGAATTTAACTACCACAGAACAAATTTCATGGTCATGAGGGCTGGGTGATGACCGAAAGGACGAGATCGCTGGTACAAGTGGCCGAGATGAGTTTTCTCAGAAGGGTGGCTGGCGTCTCCCTTAGGGATAGGGTGAGAAGCTCAGCCATCCGTGAGGAACTCGGATTAGAGCCGCTGCTCCTTTACTTAGAAAGGAGTCAGCTGAGGTGGTTCGGGCATCTGGTAAGGATGCCCACTGGGCGCCTTCCTTGGGAGGTGTTTCAGGCACGTCCAGTGGGGAGGAGACCTCGGGGAAGACCCAGGGCTAGGTGGAGAGATTATATCTCAACACTGGCCTGGGAACGCCTCGGGATCCCCCCGTCAGAGTTGGTCAATGTGGCCCGGGAAAGGGAAGTCTGGGGCCCCCTGCTTGAGCTGCTCCCCCCGCGACCCGACCCCGGATAAGCGGACGAAAATGAGATGAGATGAGAACAAATTTATCTTTGAAATATCCCCGAAAAGAAAAACACCCTACCGTAACTACAGGGCTTCATGATCTAAATTACAGGACGTCGCTGTGTCGTGTTGCTCGGCGAATAACAAAACCTGTAAGTGAGAAGGTAACTTATGCTTTGGATAACTGGAGAGCTAGATACTGCCTCCGCATCAGTTTAGTAGAAGGCGGTGGGCTGAGAGAGATCTTTCAAATCGCATCGGGAGTCCTCACCTAGTCTACCCTCAGAGGAACCATCCAGTTAAAAGCACACACTAGGTTTGAAGGCAAGAGGCCGGAGGATGAACATACCAGGATGAAACAATAGGATCTGAATTATAACATTATTATTGCATGTTGTTGGGAGTTATTTCTACTAATACCACTACCACCACTACTACTCTTTACCAATACCACTACTAATCCTGCTTCTACTACTACTATCACTACTCCTACTACTCTACTAGTACTACTACTACAATTACTACTCTGATGCTACTACTACCACTCTACTACTACTACTATATTAATACTCTACTACTACTAACAACAAAAAAAGTAATAACAGCAATAGCACACACACAAACCCACCATGGATGATCTCAGTCCCTCCTGAGGCAAGCTTCAGAATGAACTCAGACTTAAATCAAGGCTTAAATCAAACTGTGGGGACTTAAATCACACTCTGGGGATTTTTATTTCCATCCATAAATCATAGTCCAAAGTTTTCCATCCTTTTACAAAACATTGGGTGTTGGAAAGGTAAGTATGTGCGGGTCGCCTTGAGTGCCAACATGTCAACGTGAATCAAGGCAGGAAGTCCCAATGGACGGGATGGTAACTGGTGGTGGGGGTTGGATCACATCATACCAGTGGATCAGTCTGCTGAATGGCTCAAACAATGGCGGTGTCCAAGGAAACTTTAGCAATCGTGAAACCATGAGCTCATTTCCATTTGTAGATGATGAGTGCTCCACCTAGCCGCATATTCATTGGACAGCACCAACTACTAGGCTGGCCCGTCGACCCTCTGTCTGGGTGGACACTCCCTCTTGTGATGTGACTGAAGGGTTGGTTTTTGACATGGCTTGGAATGGTTAATCACATAGGGGCCCTTTAACATCACACTTATTAATCATCTATGTATAGAGGAATGTATTGTCGATGATTCATTAAAAACGTACTAAAGCCTAATCAAGGAATGTTTTGTCAATAATCAGGTCGGCATTAGCTGAAGACTATTAAGTGACTTATGACTGGTGCTTAATATAAAGTGTCAGCAAAGATAATCATGCTGTACTTCTGACCACATTCGGCAAAGAGGGAAATAACCATTAATATCATATGTGGGGGGGGGGGGGGGTCTGCCAGGGCCCAGTGACAGGGGGTTGGTCTGCTTCAGCTGGACTATCTTATCTGAGCGGTACGGGACTCAAACTGGACACTCTTCAAGAAGACAACATGTGTTTAAAAGTGGACCACCGAGAGCGGCCTTCACACACACAAACATATCCATACACACACACACAGCGACACACACACATGCACACACATATCCACAAGCACACAGACACACAAAGACACTCACACATACCCAATCACACACACAAATGAACATACTCATAAACACACATAAACATACATATACATACATACAAACACACACACACACACACACACACACACACACACACACACACACACACACACACACACACACACACGCATATGTTCACACACTCTCAGAGTTCACCTTAAAGACTAAAAAGCTCTCCTGTGTGAGAGCGTCTAAGCAGCAGTCAGAAGACATCTAATTGCTAATCTATAATCCTTTTAATACGCTTTTGCCTTTTTTCCCCCATTGATCCCCTTCCGAGCGGAACAGAATCACCGGGGGCAACATTAATCCTGTTATTGAAGGCCTGAAGTGTTGCTCCACAAATCCAAATAACTCTCTTACCTTGTTGTCAGCGACCCCCCCCCCCCCCCCCCCCGCACCACACACTGCAGGCAGCCCTATTATGGGCTGTAATTGATAACCTCATCGCACTGAAACAAAAGCACAAGACAAAGGCAGGTCCACAGTCGCAGAAACAGGGTGGTAACAAAGCATAGTGTCTGTGGTGAGCGATCCTTCATGTTTATGGGTTAGTGACAGAGCAGCATGCGTGTTTCTCTCTGTTCCTTCTCAACCTTCGACCGGGCGGGGGGGGGGGGGGGGGGCGTGGGGGGTCAGTCACGGGTCCACCATCAATTCTTTTTCAAATAGTTCAGTTACTTAAAAAAGAGAAAAAAAGGAAAAGGTCAATGACATGCATGATGCGTTAAATGTCACGGAACATAACCAAGGCCTAGGATTTATTGATATTACCTGGCTTCAGAGCAGAGCAAATAAACCCCAAAACAGAGACAAAACACTAAAATCCTACTGAGTCTCACATTTATTTTTATCTAACACAATTACGGTCTCATTCATGGCCCACAGGTGCCCACAGACACCAGATTGACCGGTTCCTCCTAATACAGGTTATTACAATTGTTATCTCTGATTGGAGCTAATTTGATCCAATCAGAGTATGCCATTTCAATAACCAGCAATTCAACCTGTCCCTGGCGCTCTGATTTTACTGTCATTTCTCCTTAGGCCAGAGTTATACATTCATGAGTTTGCAAAATTTGAAAAGGATGCCAATACATCCTATCAAGCATCTACAGGCCGATTTATTAAGAGTTTATTATTCATGTATGGAGAATTCTGAACTGTGTTGCTTGTTGAATTAGTTTATATTACTTCATAATAGTCCAGTATAATGCATCGCTTTAACTTAACAAAATAATATATAATTTTGTGTGTGTGTCTCTGTGTGTGTGTGTGTGTGTCTGTGTGTCGGTCCGTAAGCTCTTGTGTGTGTGTGTGTGTGTGTGTGTGTGTGTGTGTGTGTGTGTGTGTGTGTGTGTGTGTGTGTGTGTGTGTGTGTGTGTCTCCCTCTAAAAATACCCCATAACCCATGGAATGAGCCCCTGTATCTTTAAACACTGCAGCCTGACCGGGGTCATATTCATATCCATAGAGGGAGGGGGGCCTGCCCACACATCCAACCCCATTAACCCTGCTCTCCGCACTGCTGCTTTGGTGGATCAATGCTCCCACCATGAAAGCAGCGTTTGTCCCGACGCTTTTAAGGCTGATTGGTAAAGTGGGGGTAAATGTGATGTAAGACATGGGCCAGCATATCAATGTTCAGACCTTAAAAAAATAGAGCTGTCATTCAACGATTCTAGACGTTATGAGATGAGAACATCATGGACTGTGCGTGTTGTTGAACGTGTTTATGGGGCGGTCGTCGGGAGTACATGAAGTCAAATCAATTCAATTCTTGCGGAGAGTAAAAGTAAACTTCGGCAATTTGGTGGCAACAAGGAGAGAAGGTCACCGGAGATGAGGCTCAGAGGGGCACGGGGCAGGGGGAGGGGGGCACCACCTCTCAGGTAATTAATTCTTCTTAACGAGATTAAAAGGCTATGTTCCATCAGACTATTTTACATCACTTTTTTTTCTTCCCTCTGCCCAGAGGCAGAAGCTTCCCACAATGCAATCAGTATTAATTAGACTGTTTGTCATAGTGGAGGAG
>NC_082403.1:14877232-14884732 GCF_031168955.1 Gadus macrocephalus
ATAAGATAAAGGGACCCTGCATAGGGATTTCAATTACCATCTCCTCTCTTATTTTTCCAAGGAGCCACTCAGGCGAGAAAGTGGCGGTTGGCTCCTTTCATGACTCCCCGTTGAATCAGACGCTCGGGGAGAGTCGTGTTGAATCAGTGCTCGTGTCCCGTGCTCGTGTCCCGTGCTCCTCCCGGCGTCGGCCCACATTTAGCCCGCCTTTCTTCTCCGTTACCTTGGAGGATCGGGCGCAAGGACAGGTATCTCAATCTCCCGCCTCAGCCGGATTCAGACGTGAGGCGGGATCAAACAGACGCATCCCAGCACCTGCGTCCAATCGAGCGTGCGCTCGCTCACAGAGGGGCCCGGTTCAGAAGCTGGTTTGGGTTTGTCTGATCTGTGTGTGTGTGTGTGTGTGATGTCTATGTTTTTGTGTGTGTGTGTGTGTGTGTGTGTGTGTGTGTGTGTGTGTGTGTGTGTGTGTGTGTGTGTGTGTGTGTGTGTGTGTGTGTGTGTGTGTGTGTGTGTGTGTGTGCGATCCCTTTGATCGTTGATGGATTACTCCCTCAGCCCGATCAAGACGGATTGGTTTAGCTCTGCATTTCCCAGATCTGTTGAAGCTTTCTCCGAGATGGAAAACAAGAACATTTTTGAAATTCATTGCAAAGTAGTATGAGGCCGGAAGTGTACCTCTCTATATATCAGGTTTATGCAACGTGGCTGCCAATAAACCATTCATAGAGGGGATATTTGTATAATCAGGTATGTTCGAAAGATAACCTAAAGATGATTGGATTGCTCCTGCCACTGTTTGAAATAATTCAAGATTTCCCGTCTAATTTCTTGACATCCGTGTGCAGCTCCTCCCTGATTCGTTCAGGGAGTCCGTCTCGCCTGTCAATCACACTCTGCGGTTTCACCTCAACGGCGGAGGAACATAGAAAGGGAAGAAGCAGAGAGGGAGTGTACGTTCCTTTGGGTTTTTAAGTTTCAGAATCTTGCTCTTTTCTGCTCTCTCTCTCCTCACAACTCTCATACCGCAGCTTGTCTGCAGCAGGTTTGATACAGTTCTTAGTTAATTAGTATGGGCTCTTTGTCTGTTTGTGTAGACATTGTTGTAGAGCTGAGTCGTTCATGTGACGCTGAAGTCCTTCTCAGAGTTATCGGCTCACCACCCATTGTGAGCACACTGATCATCGATTGGTATTGAATGGCACGCATCACATATGGTTGCACTCTTAAACACAAATACAATCATAAAAGTCATTCCATTTAAATTAATTGTAATGTGCCTCGGTGTGTGATTGTGTGTTTGTGGTCTTATGTGTGGGTGTGTCTGTGGTTATAAATGTGTGTGTATGTGTGTGTGTGTGTGTGTGTGTGTGTGTGTGTGTGTGTGTGTGTGTGGGTCTGTGTGTGTGAGTGTGTGTGTGGTGTGTGTGTGTGTGTGTGTGTGGTGTGTGTGTGTGTGTGTGTGTGTGTGTGTGTGTCTTTGTGTGTGTGTGTTAGTGGGTGTGTGTGTGAGGGGGGGACTGTGTTTGACTGTAATTATGAATGAGGGAAGCCATCTACGGACACCCGTCACTTGGATGGGATTCAGAAAGACTCCTTGTCACACACACACACACACACACACACACACACACACACACACACACACACACACACACACACACACACACACACACACACACACACACACACACACACACACACTAAAAGCAGTTTGACGATTTCCTCCTGCTGCATCTGGCTCATTGGAAGACTTCCATTACCAAACGGCTATCACCCCCCCCCCCCCCCCCCCCCCCCCAAAACACACACACACAACCACAGACACAGACAGACACAGACAGACACACACACAGACTCAGAGACACACAGACTCACACAAACACAGAGACAGACACACATACACTAATAGACACACACACACACACACACACACACACACACACACACACACACACACACACACACACACACACACACGCAGACACCTCCAGCCCTACGGCAACCCTCAGAGTCACTCTTGACTTGTCCCGTACCCCCCCCCCCCCCCCCCCCGTATTGATCGCTCCCTCCCACTGTCTGCTTCCCTGATGAGAATGGATTGTTTTTTTTCTCCCGGGGGTCACCAGACGTGTCATTTGATGCCCCCCCCCCCCCCCCCACACACACACACACACACACACACACCACCTCTTACAATAGGATATATTTTCTGCTGATACGTGCCTTTATAAGAGGGCTTGGAATAGAACGGAGGTAAGAAGAGCAGAACAGCCTGCTGCTATCTAGATCAATAATACAGAGCCCCCCCCTCCCATACACACATACACACACTCCCAAACTCCTTGAAAGGACCTTGGATGCTCTAAATCCCTTAAATCTTAAAACTGACCCAATGTTTTTCATTTACCCTTCCAAGCCGTTCAGGACAGTATTTATTGAAGGGCTCAGTCGTCCCGGCAACTCAACTCTGATTTAACCTTCCCAAGGTTCCCCAAATCACATTTTGTACGAGCTTCACACTGAGAATAATTAGTCTAATAGTGCTCCCAGCTCATGAAGGTTAAAAGGGCTTTCACTTAGACAGTCAAAAAGCACGGCAAAATATCCCTTCATAAAAAAAAATGTGCCTGGGTGCTGTGAATAAGAAATCCTCTTTTCCATTCTTTATATTTTAGCATTGGGAACACCTTCCCCTCTCCAGAGCTCACATCAGTCTCAGAGGATGAGGCCGCTTGTCTGATAGTCTGAGGATCCTGCTGTCGAAGCCTCCCTCCTCAGACGCTCACACCTGAACTCTTGTGATCCATTAAACACGAGTCTAGAGTATGCACGGTCTCCCAGGATGGGGTTGCTTGGGGCCTATTATGTATTTGTAGATATCTGGTGGATATCTGCTCGCATCTTCCTCTTCAACAGGCAATACAGCTGCTCTATATCCACCGTTATGATTTGATATTGTTATGTGGTATTGTATTCCCTGCTTGATTTGAACTTTAAAATACACGTTGATATTGTAATCGTTGAATCAGAACTATGAGACACTCCTTCGCTAGTGAAGCTGATAGCACTTCATGACAGCAATTGATACTGTCATGAAGGCAGAGATTACCATAATCTAGTCTGCCTCACTCACATTCTCGTTTCCTGCTGACTTGTAGTTTATCTGGTAGTTTATTCAAGGCCCAAGATTTGTTCCACGAGAAAGCCAGCTAGCCCTCCCCAGCATGCCTCGCACACAGAGTCAAAGTCTCCTTTTGTGAATGTTGTTTCATTGTCTCTAGATTACTGCTTAATACAAAGCCGTCAAACACGCCGCTACAAAGACGGCTTCGTGCCTGGGGTTTGGAATGGTTGCATCTTTTCAACACCAGAAGCCTTAACAATCCATGTTTCCCTTGTTCTCCTGTGTTTCCCTGGTTCTCCTATTTTCCCCTGTGTTCTCCTGTGTCCAGGGGGTTCTGAATGGTTGCATCTTCTCAACACCAGAAGCCTTAATGACCTCATGTTCCCTGGTTCTCCTGTGTTTAGGGGGTTCTGAATGGTTGCATTAATGAGTCCATGTTCCCTGGTTCCCCTGTGTTCAGTGGGTATTTAATGGTTGCATTAATGAGTCCATGTTCCCTGGTTCTCCTGGTGTTCAGGGGGTATTTAATGGTTGCATTAATGAGTCCGTGTTCCCTGGTTCTCCTGTGTTCAGGGGGTATTTAATGGTTGCATTAATGAGTCCGTGTTCCCTGGTTCTCCTGTGTTCAGGGGGTATTTAATGGTTGCATTAATGAGTCCGTGTTCCCTGGTTCTCCTGTGTTCAGGGGACTTTGTGGAGAGGCAGCTGTGCCGCGACGCCATCCTCCCCATGCCCGCCATCTGTGAGGTGCCTTGCCCAAAGGACTGCGCCCTCAGCCCCTGGACGTCCTGGTCGCTGTGCTCCAACACCTGCTCTGGGAAGAACACGGAGGGCCGGCAGATGAGGGCCCGCTCCATCCTGGCCTACAACGCAGGAGAAGGTACAGGACACTTCACTCGGTTTTAGACTGAATGACCAATCAGGGTTCTCTGTCGGAGCTATTCTTGTATCATGTCTGTTATCATAACAACATCACCCACCAGGGCAGAGCCACACTAAAAGGATCAGACCTCCGGTGCATGACCATTTCTGCTGAAAGAAAGTCCAGACGGCTCGTTGATGATTGGATGAAATGCAGCTCGCTGACATCATCCTTCACACCAGCTGGCACCCGACCCTCCCTGGCACGGGACCCTCCCTGGCACGGGACTGGGCCTGGAACGGGACCCGGCGCCTCTGAGGATTCATTTAGGATTCCTCTTCCACATGAAAGCTTCCTTCCTCTGTTCTTTTTATAGGGTTGGACACGAGGACGCGTGACCAAGGGCTGCAGTGTTTGGTCCTCTCTGTAGCTACAGAGATGGTCCCTATCCTTTACAAAGACACAGTACATATCTGTGCAGCAAATATTTTTCTTTCAAGACACAAAAAATCAAACCAAAAATAGGATTTGGCCACATGGCCAAACCAGTGTCCATTCACATGTAATTATGCCCAGCCACCAGCGTTAAAAGGCGTCCTAGACGTTTTATTCTTCTAGGAAGTGATGTCATATCGTTTTAACATCCACCCAAAACAAGCACACCCTCTTTAGCCAAAGAAATGACTTGAATCTACACTAACCGTCGGACGGTGAAAAACAACAGGCCTCCTCTCCTAATAACCCCCCCGCTCCCCTGCCGTGTTCCTGCTGGAGCGCTGCCTTCTGAATGACGATGTGTGTGCTCCTCTTCCTCCTCTTCCCCAGCCACTGCAAAGGTGGTGGCGTGGATCACTGTGATGCAGGGTAAGAGGCAGACGCAGTCGCTGTAGCTGTAGGTCAACTAGAGAGCAGAGCACAACAGCCAGCCCGGGCAGCTCGCTTGCCTTTAGTCCTCACATAAGTGCAGTTGGATGCACTAAGGCAAACTGAACTTTGCTGGGCTGCTACATGATGCGGACGTTTGACTCCATCGTTGATCGCTGCTCTGCATTTCTTCTTCTCCCTCGAAGGTTCCCCCTTGCTGTCCACGGTCCCGCTGATCTTTGGTATACTCACTCACTCACGCTGCTAGACGTGGTCGTAGTAGTACTGTGTTGGGTGTTAGCACTCTGCTATAGTGTGTTTCTCCTTAAGGAAATAGATACGCCCCCTCCTAGACCCCCCACTCCTCCGTATATAGTTGGCTGAGTATTGTTACTGACCGTAGGAGAAGCAGCCCTGGTCGTTTACGGAGCGATCGTTTCCTCGATGGAGAGGTGGAATGCGAGGCGGGAGGAAGGCTCAGAGGAAGCAGCGGAGCGGCACCAACGTGGGCGGCACCATACGCGCTGTCAATCAAAGACCTGAGATCTCAAACACTGTGATCACAACATACTTGTGAGGAAAACAAAACAGCCGGTTAGACAGATGGGTTGGGTCTGGCTTGGCAGTGGATGAGACAATTTTAATATATATCTATAGTCGTATATATATATATATTATGTTTGTTTCACAGGAAATATCAAGTGAACAACTCCTCTCACCCTGACTCTTTGACACCCCGTGTGTCACATGGTCTCTGAGTGGGACAGCTCACGCATCATGGATAAGCTCTGAGAATGAACAGCCAGCCTCCTCCTCAGACGGCCGCGCTGTCAGAGGCGATCCACGTCCTGATAGACAGCCGACCGCACGCGCGTCACATGACCGGCGCCATTACCAGCGTGGGCACAACTCCGGGCGTGGGTTCGGGGGGGAGAGGGGGGTGGCGGGAGGTTGGTTCGACGTCGTATCTGCTCTCGTCCTGTTGGAGACGAGCGATGCAGGGTTCACTGCCCCCCCCCCCCCCCCCCACACACACACACACACACACACACCAACTCCAGTGCTCCGACTGGTGCTAGGTGAAGCGTGCTCCCCAACCCCCCCCACCCCCCCCCCCCACACAGCCCCGAAGCCATCTGCCTGGGGAAAGCGAAGGCTAATGCCTAGCTTAAATAGCTTAAACAGCCTCTCGCTATTTATTAGGAGACTCCTCACCAGAGAGGGATGGAGGGTTGGCACCCTCTCACCCCCCCCCCGATGTGGATGCTTTGTGGCGGACACATTTCACACCTCTCCTGAGAGTCCCGGTAGGTGTGCTTCAACGGGGGCCTGCTTCATCGCGGGCCTGCCTCATCGCAGGCCTGCTGATGGCACGGCCAGCCAAGTCTCCACGGGGGGGGGGGGGGCGCATGTGGGGGGGGGGGGGGGGGGACGACGACACACGGTGGCAACCATGAGATGGATTAAGCGTCTGAAGATACAGTTTCACGCCTAATCTTTGCCATAATCCGCCAAGCAAACAATCTCATGACGGCGAGACGGCAAACCGAGCGTCGCGGGGGTTCGTCTGTCAGAGGGAAGGCCGACTGAGCTTACATCGTGGCTCACTCAGCGGCGGAGGGGGATTCATGTGGAATAGAGATTCACTCCTCTCTTCTGTCTCAATAATGGCATTTATTGGCGGTGGCCATTTCCATAGCGACTTCAGTTCGAATCAACTCAGTGATATGTCTTACGTGTGTGGTATTTTCATGCACGCTATAATATCCAAACCCATTAAAGGACAGATCACTCTTTGGCAAATGGTGACGGACGTCAGGGGTCAGATACGTACTGTCTATATATATGTTATATATATATATATATATACACCCCCGTGCTTTCAGAAGAAGAAGAAAACGTTATTTGCTCACGTCTCATTCCTCATGTTCAGCCGTCACGCTTCGCCAGCCCTAATTGGTCAATCTTCGCTCAGCGGTGCCACCAACCCCCCCCCGCCCCCCTGCTAATGGTCAACTCCTGCTCCCTGTGTGTGTGTTGGGGGAGGGGGGTCCACGGTAATGACAAGCTTTCTGGTGCAGGGAAGGGCCCCCCCCCCCCCCCCCCCCCCCCCACACACACACACACACACCTGGGGTCTGTGTCGAACGGGTGAGGGGGCTTTGTAACGTAGGCCCTATGCCCTTGTCTTCCCTGGTTCACCTCGTCTCTGTCAGTCCCCCCACCCCCTCCCCCGCCTAGCCCTCCCCTGGATGTAGCCGTTAGTCTCCTGATGGTTGAGGTGTGTGTCTGTCTTCCCTCATGCTAAGGTCAAAACGTTACATTTCTTCACATGATAATAATAACTAACAATACCTGACGTAGATAAACACTGCATGAGGAAGTAGGGACCCCATAAGGTAGAAGAAAAGAGAAAGATCCTTCCTTAGAACTGCTTGAGACAAAGCAGCCATTTTCTGTTTTCTATTATCGTAACATAATTGCCTTCTGAATTGGTTCATGAACACCAGAATAAAACCGCTGCTAGATTGGCATCTCTGCTGAAACAGTTATTTTTCACGTTTGGATGAGATTGTGCTCGGTGACATCGCCTGTCACTACTCTGAGGTACTGCCTTATTAATGTTCTCTCAGAGAGGTTAAAGTGA
>NC_082403.1:14894732-14904941 GCF_031168955.1 Gadus macrocephalus
AACCGCACAGGAAGTCAACGCCCCCGAGGGGAGGAGGAGGAGGAGGAGGAGGAAGCCAACAGGGCGCCATTGTTTCCTTCCTAATTGTTTTCATCACAAAAGGGAAAAAAGCATTGAGAAAATTACAATGGCCGACTTATCGTACGGAAGAGGACCACATTGCTAGGATTTAGTTTATCAGTTAATGAAAACAAAATACAAGAAAATATCCGTTGAACTATAATAAACCCATTTTATTTAATTTGTTCACCCTTTTTTTATATAATGCTTTAAAGAGAAATCCCTGTGGGGGGCATTTGGCTGATCTGCGCTGTGCTTTGTTGACAAAAGGAAAGGGAAAGCAAACACACCAATAGTCGTTCTCAAATCCCATTTTACATTACTTTAGCGACTACACTGCTGTTCCTTTTGGCGTCAAACTGGTTCCAGACCAGTATCTCGTGGCTCACACCATTTCAGTCCGGTTTTGCGAGGCTCCAGAGGTCATTGTCGCGGCGTGGTTCCGTTTCAGGCTACATCGAGGAGGCCTGCATCATCGCCTGCCCCTCGGACTGTAAGCTGAGCGAGTGGTCCAACTGGTCGCGCTGCAGCAAGTCTTGCGGCAGCGGGGTCAAAGTTCGCTCCAAGTGGCTGAGGGAGAAGCCTTACAACGGGGGTCGGCCGTGCCCCAAGCTGGACCACGTGAACCAGGTCGGTGGGGCGGACCCCCTGCGGACACACTCACACACAAACACACACACACACACACACACACACACACACACACACACACACACACACACACACACACACACACATATGGAATTCATGGAACAGAATCAAGGCTTACAGCTGTGTGTCAGTGAATGTGTTTTTGTATTTATTTTTGCCAGCTAAGTCATTTTGCTGCAGTGCGGCTTCATGTGGAGATTAAAGATTGGGGGGGGGGGGGGGGGGGTTGACCTTGCCAGACAAATCCTATCTCTCTCCCTCTCTTGTATTTCTATCAGCTCAATCGTATCATTCTGTTTCTGATTATCTGTGGAACCCAAAAATACGATAATAATTGTATTTCTCTCTGTGATTCCTTTTATCCTTTGATTGGCTCCAATCTACAGGCTCAGGTGAGTGCTATTCTCAATCAATTGATTGAAATATAAAACCTCAAAATCCCATTATAATACAAAAAGCCTACGTTGCAGTGTGTGGACGGTGTGGTCACCCAGTGCGCTGTGTGTGTTTTTGTGTGTGCTCCATGGCAGGTCTACGAGGTGGTGCCCTGTCTGAGCGACTGTGGTCAGTACGTGTGGCAGGCCGAGCCCTGGAGCGTCTGGAAGGTCAGCAACGTGGACCTGAAGGAGAACTGTGGCGAAGGCGTGCAGACCAGAAAAGTCAGGTGGGTCCAAAGGAAGACTTGATGGGGGGGTGACAGCTGAGTGGCTCGCCACCTGATGCTACCGATGTTTGAACAACCCAAGGGAGCGAAAGTGCCGTCAGCTTAGGAGATGTTGCTGAAAGAGAGGAGTCTGAGAGGTTTCCTGAGGATGCATCTGGTTGGATGGACTGCATTGGGTTGGGTCATGTGTTAACCCTTCCATGACAACAGTTAACAGTAGACATTAAAACAAGGTGGTTCTATATGGTAAAACTAGACATTGACACAGGTTGGGGGTCCTATGTATTAGCAATAGACATTGACAGGGTGGTTCTATGTGTTTAACACTAGACATTAGTGATGGGTCGGTCGCGAACGATTCGGTCAGAACGAGCGAATCCCGAAGGTGAACGGGGAGAACTGATTCCCACAACAAGAGAACTGATTATTTTTTCTTCTTTTTGAAACATATAACAAAAATATGTCACTTTTTGTCACGGAAATAAAATAAACAAACAAACAGAGCTTCGTCTCCCCGCAACCTTATATTGATTGAGTCTAAAACGCTCTCATCGATTCAGTCAAGAGAGCAGGTAGCAATCGCGTCGCAATGGCCCATGGGTAAACAAATGATAAGGCACCACCACACAAGTTAATTAACGATCGCTGTAGGTTTCAATATCATGCAAGCACTTTATGTTTTATTTTTATTTTGTTCTACATCACAATTGCATGCTTTAAAAGTAGTTTTTACCTACCATTACGAGTCTCGTTTGGTCTAGTAGTTGCTAACGCCATTTAATTCTTACTGCACCCCATTATGAATTAAAAAAAGTCACGTATGTGTCTCCGTCCTTCGGAGGAGACGTCAAACCGAGGTCCTGACTCACTGAGGTCATAAAAGATCCCAGGGCACTTATCGCAAAGAGTAGGGGTTTCCCGGTTGTCCTGGCCCAACCAGGCTCATTCAATCTGGCCCCCTGATCATCCTCCTGTATAATTGGCTGACTCATTAATTCCCTCACTCCTCACCTCAGGCTGGTGTGTGGTGAGCGTTAGGGCGCAGATTGGCTGCCGTGCGCCACCCAAGTGGGTGCTGCACACCAGTGGTGGTTTGTGAGGTTCCCCCTTCCCTGTAAAAAGCGTCTTTGAGTGTCTAGAAAAGCGCTATATAAATTCAATCCATTATTATTATATATATGCTTAATATTTACACATAACCTGGGTAATTTTGCCAGAAAATTAGAAAGTAGTATGCTACATGCATGTTGATTAACATTTATTCCATAATTTCCGATTCCCTGGCAAACGACGTATCAGACCATCTGACTTAACGAACGAATGAAACGAACGAATCGTGAGAGTGAACGGAACTGAAAGAACTGATTCCCGGAAAAGAATCGTTTTGCCCATCCCTTCTAAACATTGACCCAAGGTGCTGGCTCTTCTTCGTATCTCCAACAGGTGTATGCTGAACACCATCGATGGGCCGTCCGACCAGGTGGAGGATTACCTGTGTGACCCGGAGGAGATGTCCCTGGGGGCTCGAGACAGCCGCCTGCCCTGCCCTGAGGACTGCGTCCTGTCCGACTGGGGCCGCTGGAGCGCCTGCCAACTGGTACGTGCCCTGTGCTCCTTGATGTCCCCGTAGAACCTCAGAGAGCCGTCCTCCTAGGACAGGTGCTGCTTTGAACCCTGAGGTCGGCTCTGCTCCTCCAGGGTCCAGGGCCCAGGCAGGAGGCTAGGGAGGAGGAGTCTTCTCCCGGTCCTGGTGGTTGAAGGAGTCCTCCGGAGGGAGGGCCTGTTGTTGAGACAGTGAGCTGTGTACGGCCCTCTGGATCAGAGCTGTCTGTCGCCGGCACTGGGAGCTGTCCGGGAGTGTGTGTGTGTGCATCGAATCATTCAAAGATAATTGCATAGAAACAGACAAAAGCTCCCACCAATATGGGATTATTATTTTGGTTCTCCCAGTGTTTTAATGAGGCGTTCCCAGCATGGCTGTGTTTGTTAAACCGTAAACCCTCCGGGGTGAACTTGCCCTGAAATGGCGCAAAGGAAGTAGACTGATTGAGGAGTCCAAACGGTTCATCTCTGGAGCCCTGTGGTTTAAGCCGCCCACCCAAATCCAAACATAACGGAGGATGAGTTCAAATGAAAGCCTCAAGGCCAATTAAGAAAGGCTGCAATTTCTCTAAACGGAAAGTAGCAGGAACAGGCTGTAAGTAACAATGGATCAGAGGTAGCCTATGCCTAGAATCAGAGGAGGATACGAGGCTACATCCCAGAGTACATGACAACATGGAGCAATGGAGGACCTACACGGTTCAACAAACTGTTAAACCGTACAACAGCGGATATTGTCCTGACGTTTTGACTGAGGCTATGAGGTGAGAGTCTGGGTGGGAGAGTATGGGGGTAGAAATGGGATGGGGCCTTAGTTGCTGGTGAACACACTTCCTCCTGGGACTCCAGAGGGTCGGCCACCTCTCCGCAGGGAGCAGCAATGAACCACGATATGGAAGGAGTCCCTCATGACCTGCAAATGACTCGATGCTGAATGTATTAGGCGGGTTTAGCTCTTCTCCTGGGAAAACAGCCGAGGAAATGACTAAATAAGGGAGCGGGATTCATTCAGTGGCACTCGCCGTAAGGGCTGAGCCAGAAGTGGAGAGATAGAGATCTGCTTCTGTGAGTGTTATTGAGTCGTTTCTGATGCGATACGAGGTTAGTACCTACAGGGTTTTAGAGGGACTCGAGGGGATAACCAGAAAATTAACCGTGACCCTAAACACCTCCACCCAACTAGAGAATGAACCATAACCCTCAACAACTCCACATTAACCAGAAAATGAACCCCAACCTCAAACACCCCCACCTCCACCCTGACCAGAGAATGAACCATTATCCTAAACACCTCCACCCAACCAGAGAATTAACCCAGCCCTAAACACCTCCACCCAACCAGAGAATGAACCATAACCCTAACCACCTCCACCCAACCAGAGAATGAACCATAACCCTAAACACCTCCACTAAGAGAATGAACCATGACCCTAAACACCTCGACCCAGAGAATTCATAACCCTAAACACCTCCACCTAACGAGAGAATGAACCATAACCCTAAACACCTCCACCTAACGAGAGAATGAACCATAACCCTAAACACCTCCACCTAACGAGGGAATGAACCATAACCCTAAACACCTCCACCTAACGAGAGAATGAACCATAACCCTAAACACCTCCACCTAACGAGGGAATGAACCATAACCCTAAACACCTCCACCTAACGAGGGAATGAACCATAACCCTAAACACCTCCACCAAACCAAAGTGAATCCATGCGGAAAAAACCTCAAACCGCTCCTTCTTCTGTTCTTCTGTGTGCTTAGCCGTGCAGCGGGAATCGAACTCGCGAGCGGAGTGCCTACCCTCTTCGCCAGCCTGGCCAGGACAAGGCGTGTCCGGAGACGACGGAGACGGAGGCCTGCAGATACAACTCCAACTGCTTCCACTACTCCTACAACATCACCGGTGGGTAGAAGCGCCATGAAGCTAATTACTTATCCTTTTAAATCGCATTGACATATTGACCTGACCAAGCAAACAGCAACCAATTCAAAAGTACAAACAAATCAAAGATACAGAACAATAATTTAGAAGTGTACTGTTGATTAACAGTTGCCTGGGGTGGAGAGACATTTGGGACGTGTTTGGAGATCAAAATGGATGTGGGAAGCAGTCAGAACCGCAGCACCGGGTCTCTAAAGCATCAACTGTTTCCTAATCAGCGTTTTAATGGCCTTGACTTGTGGTTTGAGTTGTTGGTAAATGCTTGACCTGTGTGGCTCCCTGGGGGTTTCAGTCCGTTGTTTTGTGTTACTGCTGGATCAACGGTTGGACACACTTCATTGTGTTTTTCGTCTTACATGATTTCCAATAACTAATATACACACATTTGCATAAAGCTAGAATAATTTATCCACTCCCATGTTGATAAGAGTATTAAACTTGGAAAATACAGAAACAAAGTTAAAATACAAATATGTGCGATTCATTTGCGATTAACAGATACAAATATGTCCCTAGTCCAATGCAATGACTGAGTCCTGTTTAAGGGTCTTCCATTTCTTATCAAATGGTGCTGATGCAGTCAATATACGCCAGGCCTTTCTCAGGTTTGCTATCATTGCTGTAACACGGGGAATTGGTTTGCCTAGCGATTGTTGTACTTGCACTTGGTTCTATGAACATCCTTACTGTACCGACAGCGATATATTGTTGCACTTCTTATGACAAATGTACTTATTGTAAGTCGCTTTGGATAAAAGCGTCTGCTAAATGCCCTAAATGTAAATGTAAATGTAGGTCGTTCTGTGGACGATTCCAAGTGCAACAAAGTCGACAAAGTCAACAACCGCTGACCTGATCGAAAAGCGTTACTCCCTTATACTTCCATCCTTCAGGAAAGCTTTCCTCCCCAACTCTCCGACACGGGGAACACTCAGGGCTGTCCTGGGACTGCCGGGACGCTAATTGACAGGTCCGACCACGGGCCGGTCCTCGTTAGTCATGGTAGTAGCTGTCGCTCCACATCAAGGGATCCTGGTCTGATCCGAGCATCTGAGGAGTCCATTTAAAGGGCCAGTACCACCGGTTCAGCGAGAGGGCAGGGATTGAGCTTGCTGTGTCGTCAAATGTGTGCTTGAGGTTCGCGCGTTTGATCCCTGCAGACTGGAGCACCTGCCAGCTGAGCGAGAGGGCCGTGTGTGGCGCGGGCCTCAAGACGCGCATGCTGGACTGCGTCCGGAGCGACGGCAAATCAGTGGACCTCAAGCTGTGTAAAGAGGTGGGTGGAGGTGCTGTGATGAAAACAGTGGACCTCGAGCTGTGTAAAGAGGTGGGTGGAGGTGCTGTGGTGAAAACAGTGGACCTCGAGCTGTGTAAAGAGGTGGGTGGAGGCGGTGGATTCATGGATGGAGCTGATGCAGAAGGCCAGGGGAACCCAGGGGGAAACACTGGGATACTTTTTTCTGTCAGCTTTAACTAGTGTTGTTTGTTCTGAAATATGCATATATGTGTATCCCTGTGGTAACCCTCAACACAATATGGCTGGGATGTTGTGTTGTGACATTTCCATGTATCCTTTATTATTGGCTTATTCATTCTCAAAAAAATAAGCTCTCCCTCCCTCCCTCCCTCTCTCTCTCCGTCTCTCTCTCTCTCTCTCTCTCTCTCTCTCTCTCTCTCTCTCCCTCTTTCTCTCTCTCTCTCCCCCTCTCCCTTTCTCCCTCCCTCCCTATCTCCCCTCCCCCTTTCTCCATCTCACTCTATCTCCCTCTCTCTCCCTCTCTCCCGCTCTCCCGCTCTCCCTTCCCCCTCGCTCTCTTTTTCTCCCCTTTCCCTCTCTCTCTCTCTCTCTCTCTCTCTCTCTCTCTCTCTCTCTCTCTCTCTCCTTTAGTTGGGCTTGGAGAGGAAATGGCAGATGAACTCTTCCTGTGTCGTGGAATGCCCTGTCAACTGCCAGCTCTCTGATTGGTCCCTGTGGTCTGGGTGCAGCCACTCCTGCGGTCTTGCAGGTATGTATTTAGAATCCGTCCGGTTCCTTACATAAGGGAGTGTTTGGCTTCCATTGATGCTAAGTCTGACAGACAGACAGACAAGAAGCCCCTGGACAAACAGAGTCTTACTCACTTGATGTCGAACGCAATAGACATGAACATCTGCAATGTTCAATATAGAGGGGTTTGGGATCAGGGCATTGTCAACGACAGTGTCCCCAACACTGTCGTGCCTCATTAGTCATTCACCCCTCCGTCTTCACCCCCTCACTGGTTCTCTTACGGTAGCTTATCTTCATGTACTGCTTTCTATACCATGCGTGTTTGATAGGAGAGCACTAGGAACTCTGCTTAGGGCAAAAGCAGAAAGCCCATAACAAATATGGCTCTTGAAACCATTAGGCGTTTTTTTTTATGGCGTGAGAAATGATTGTGTGAAGCCCATTTACCATTTGGGGGGGAAGAGGGGAATGGGAGGGGGAGGGGGAGGGGGGAGAGGGAGAGGGAGGGAAAATGATATCCTCTCGTGTAATTCCATAGGCTCAGACCCATTGATTACGGTCCATTACCGCCATTGGTTCTGGGCCATGGGAAGAGAGAGAGAGAGAGAGAGAGAGAGAGAGAGAGAGAGAGAGAGAGAGAGAGAGAGGTGAGGAGAGAGAGAGAGAGGCGTAAAGAGGGAGAGAGAGAGTGAGAAGGAAGAGAGAGGGAAGGGTGGGGGGGGTGAGGGAGAGAGAGAGAGAGAGAGAGAGAGAGAGAGAGAGAGAGAGCGAGAGAGAGAGAGAGAGAGAGAGAGAGAGAGAGAGAGAGGTGAGGAGAGAGAGAGAGAGGCGTGAAGAGGGAGAGAGAGAGTGAGAAGGAAGAGAGAGGGAAGGGGGGGGGGGTGAGGGAGAGAGAGAGAGAGAGGGGGTGGGAGAGAGAGAGAGGCCAGAGAGGTAGATACCCCCGTGGCAGGCCTTCACTATTTGGACTGAACCTTAATTTGTTCCCCCGGGGGTGCGGATGATGGAACAGCAGGTAGAAACATGGGAAGAACAGAGTGAGGGAGGAGCGATAGAGCGAGAGCGAGAGAGCGAGAGAAGCGAGAGAGAGAGAGAGAGAGAGAGAGAACCCGAACATCGGCTCAATTTGCCTTCTCTTTCCTTTCTATTCTACAGCCAGGAATGTGAGTGAGCAGGATCTTTGTTTTTTTACTGTTACTTGTTTTTGATGTTTTTCCATGTCAAACGCACCATCCTGGCAGCGATGGGGGATAAAACACAGGGAGTGGCAGGCAGCTATTTCCTCCAGGCTAGTCCAAGTTGTATGCTGATATATGACTGTGGCAGCGTGTTGGTGTGTGTGTGTGTGTGTTCTGCAGCCAAATTCTGCTCGCTGACAGCTGGCAAAAGGCTCCCCTTTACCCATAATCCTCCAGCAGTTGTCGCCTGCTGCTTCTAACATCCAACCGGCCGTGTTCCATCCCCCCTGGCCAAGACTACTACGGCAACGGATCTCACGGTTACCATGGACACGTCTGGTGCTCGCATCTTCAGCACCGACGATACGCGCATAGCGTAAAGCTCAGAGCTCATGGACCTGTGTTTGAGATGTGGGAGATCAAAACGCTAAATCGAACCCCCTGATGGAAAGTGTGTAAAGAATTGCTCACCTCTGCAGCTCGGGTTTAAAGTTTGAGGTCGGTGATTTGTGCAGAAATGCATTTGGGTTTTTTCGCAAAGCAAAAGTACGAAGCCTCAGGGAGCTGTGTTCCGCTGCTCACGCTAAGATAAGAAGCAGACCAGGTGTGGTGAAAGCCAAGAAAAGCACATTCAGGTTGGACTCAGATCGGCTAAATGAAAGCGGCGACGACTGAAATCTCGAGCTGTGGAAAACCCCAGCAGCAGCAGAACAGATTTAGGCAGAACGTGCTCCAGGCGGTATCTTGTTGAAGTGCTGAGCCCATTATCTCTGCAAGGATTCTGTTCAACTCACATGCATGTTGGAATATTCGGTTCTGATGTCCAATCTACCAACACATCCAAATTAACATCCTGAGCCTGTGATACATGAGACGGAAACTGTTACGATGCACAAAATCGCCCCGTTATTTAACCGTCAAACGCGGACCCAGAGCTGTGAGTCCTGACCGAGAGCGAACCCTCTGTTGAGTCTGGAGACCGGTCGATTGACAACAACACCACTAACGAGGAACATCAAGCATGGCTCGTAGTTCACTCTGATGTGCTGACACAGCACTCAGCAGACGACAATTGTCACCACACGACGTGGGGGAGACCAGACGGGCTGTGGGGTTAATCGCTCCTCTGAGACGCCATGATGTTCTGGGAGCGTCGGATCAAGGCGGGCAGAGAGAGAGTCCTGGCACCGGATAATTTGGCACCCGGTGAATGAGTGCAGGGGGGGCCCTCAGTGTTCTCAGATCAACGCTCACCTCCCGTCCTCTACAGACAGATTTTGTAGCCCATCAGCCCATTTGTAGGGCTCCAAAGGGCTCCATCTTGTGGGGGCTCCCAGCAGGGCTGGTGTGAGGGGTGTTTCTGACCGGCGTGAACTGGATTTGTGGTAATTTGTGGATGATAGCATGTGAGCGGTTTGTGGGGCTGAAATGCTGTTCTGCGTTTCATCTAATGTCAGCTGAGGAGGAGAGGAAGAAAGCATGTGCACCTCCTGGGCGAGACGACGCACCCCACTACTAGAATCTGTAAATATCCTCCACTACTATGTGATTGGAAATATGTAAATATTCAAATCAGCCCCACAGCCAGTAAAAAAAGGAACCAAACATGAAGAGTGGAGTCTTTCAGGGGTGGAGGAGACCCCGGGTCTGTCCCTGCTTGAATAAAAGAACAAGGTGGAGGAATTGAGGTCAGGCAGGCGTGAGCTGCTCTACTTCTGGCAGTTGAATCTGAGTGCAGCCACTGCAGCATCACACCTGGAGCAGCCCTCGTTAGTGAACCATGTGCAGTCTCAACCTGGTCAGTGAACCATGTGCAGTGTGAACCTGGTCAGTCAACCATGTGCAGTCTCAACATGGTCAGTGAACCATGTGCAGTCTCAACCTGGTCAGTGAACCATGTGCAGTCTCAACATGGTCAGTGAACCATGTGCAGTCTCAACCTGGTCAGTGAACCATGTGCAGTCTCAACCTGTCAGTGAACCAGTGCAGGTGAACCTAGTTTCTGGACCATGTGCAGTGTGAACCTAGTTTCTGGACCATGTGCAGTGTGAACTAGTTTCTGGACCATGTGCAGTGTGAACCTAGTTTCTGGACCATGTGCAGAAGTCGAAC
>NC_082403.1:14905041-14920041 GCF_031168955.1 Gadus macrocephalus
CCTGCCTTTAATTAGAAAAAAAAAAAGGGTTCCTTTTGTCTCATATTGGCCGGCAAACAAAAACGTCAAAACGTCTCCCACTCCCTCCCTCCTCCCTCCCCCCTCCCCTCCGATTGGCCGCCATGCAGGTAACAAAAGGCTGATTAATGAAGGGCTCCTTGCAGGGTGACCTTGCTCAGGTGCTGGTGTCTGCGCGGCCGCTCCGCCAGATGGTCTAGACTCCGAGCACGGGGGGAGGGGCGGCGGGCGGGCGGCGGGCGGACACAACGCCACGTCCGCTCACCGACTCGCTCTCAACGCTGCTACACCTATCACCATGGTAATCAATAGCCCCGACTCGCCCCGCTGGGAGGGGCGGGACTGAGTGGCGGGGCTGTGGAGCACAGCTGTTGTACAGCGTGTAGCGTGTTGCTGCGCCGCGGGGCGCCGCGCTAATTGTAGCAGTGGGTGGCTGCGGCTAGCCGTGTGGCTAACACCTGGTAAACAACGTCTTAATGCAATTAAGGGTTAAGAAACGGTTATTTTGTTCATTTATTTGGTGGGTGGGGGGGGCAGGTTTGTTGGCCAAATCTGTTGTTCTCCGCCAAGAACAAAGCCAAAACAACAACAGACAATATAAGAGGCAGCTTGACGCTAAGGCTGGTGTCGAGGGAACACAGAGAATATGGGGTATTAACTAAAATGTCTCTCATGTTTCAGCATAGGCCTTAAGCACATGGCCATGGTGGACACTGTTGAATTCTCATTCCCAAAAATACAATCCAGTCCTTTCGGAAGCAATCAAAATAATATAGCCCAGTTCCAATTACCCTCAATGTGCCTAGCTCCATTATAATTCTATGACTATTTTCCTTTTTTGGGTCACCCTAAAAATATCAACCGAAATCCACACTCTGTGTACACTGGGCTTTATCCACCTGGCGGACATCTTGGTCCTCAACGCTAGCCGGAGGGGGCTAGCCCAGCTAGCATCTATTACTAAGATGGAATCCATGCGGCTGCCGGGGTATAATATGAGAGGCTAATTAAATAAGATAATGGAATGAGTGGAGGAACATTAGGAATTGGATATAAAGTGGCGTGCGACTTCAGAGATATGGCCTACCGGAGCTTCAACGGTTGAGCGGCTCAGTCGAGATGAGGGATTTCCTGATCATCATTGAAAGCAAATGAGGAGATTACATCAGCTTACACCGAACTGCAGAGTCCCCTCCTGCCCACGATGGCCCGTTGGCTCACCGCTCCATATTAGCTCACTTTCACTGGACGGTGTCAACCTTGACAGACTTAGCCAGACGGCACCCTGCCCCCAGCCCGCCAGCCATCAGACTCTGCCTCAGTGCGGCCCATTGAATTGAGTTTTCGTCTTGCTTTCCCTATTTCTTTCCATTTTTAGCATGGAGCTAGTCGTCATGTCTCACATGAACAGGAATGTAAATCATTTAAGCTTTGGATAGATATTATAAATCATGTTTATTGAATGTTTTAAGTATGTTCTCTCTCCAGCTGGAACAAAGCCCTCCTTGGGAATCACACATGAGATGATGCAGTTCATTGTGACTCAGTGAGGCAGATGGGGCAGATATACTTCATGAACAGCTGAACACTTAAAGATATCCCTTTGCCACACTGCTAGTCGCATCGATTATTGGAAAATCAAAGATAAATGTTAGCATGCATGGAAACCTTGCACACATAATAAATATGGACGTATATTATAATCTATCTCTATATATGGACTTATCTTCCTGCTCCCTCACACTGTATCCAGCACCAAGAGTCACACTGTGCTCTAAAGAGTATGAAGGCTGCAGGTAGCAGGCGGTAAGAGGATCAGCCCTGCAGCAGGCTGGGCAGTGGCCCACCACAGAGTCTCTGTTCTGTATTCTGCTCCACGCCCCGTCCTCCTTTCCTCCCTGACGCTGCCACCACCACCGCCCCCCACATTGTTGGAATAATTTAGTTCATCAAAGACCACAACCCTACAAAATGTCGTTTTCTAGTCGTTTTCAGATATTTCAATGCAGAATGGCATATGAAACCTTTAATCAACTTAAAATATTCAGCAGATCCTTTCCCCAACGGTGTCATGGAGGACAAACACAGGTGTCGCTCATTCCACTAAATACGTGTCTGCTACCTTAACGTTCCAGGGAACGGGAGGCAGACTCACATCATGGAGTCTACCACACGCAGCCCTGCTGCATCAAACAAGCAGAGACATCATTATAATTAGTGTTATGAGTGGCAGCTGTGTTTCGCGACAATGACACCTCTGTGAGAGGGTTCCAAGGAGCAGGTGGAGGAGAGGAACGTCTCCAGCTCTTCTGGTTGTTTCCAGCGCTGCCGTTCCCCCCCCCCCAAAGCAGATGGACCAGGGTTTAGCGTGGAAACGGTAAAGGATTATTGCACACACTCCTGCCACCACGAGGCACCACCTCTCAGCTAGCCTCCACCCCAGAGGTCAGGCCTCCACCCTTAGAGGTCAGGGTGACCCTCTTCACCCCCAGAGGTCAGGGCACCGATGGAGACAAAGCCCTCCCGGCTCGCTCGCCAACGACGGTCGGCTCTGTTGTGCTCCGTTTCCCCCTCCCCATACCACCAGCATATCGGTGTGGTTTAGTTTGGTGTTGAACGTTCCCCCTCAAGCCCCACTCCTGCACAGGGCGGTTTGGTGCTCTGGAAGCAGAGCGAGCGAGCAGCAGGGACAACGCTGGAATGGAGACCGTTTTGGATCCCGAGCAGATGATCGGGTTATCAGAGCGACTTCACATGTACCGGTATTCCCCCCGGTACATGTGTGTGTGTGTGTGTGTGTGTGTGTGTGTGTGTGTGTGTGTGAGCCTGCATGTATGCATATACATATGTGCAGCTCTGGTTGTACACTAGCTGCACTTCTCATATAATGAAGTGGGTTGTTTGTAGTGTACTGTACTCTGAATATGCTAACACATAGGGTGAAGTGAGGTGTTTGTAGTGTACTGTACTCTACATATGCACGCCAACGCGTATGCTAACATTCAAACAGTATTTGAGCATGTGAAAATATACTGCAAACGTTAAAATAGTGCTTTGACTGCCTACTGAGTCTTCTCAAGGCTGGGCCTGGCTAAGAGCCAGCCAAAAGAGTGTGTGTGTGTGTGTGTGTGTGTGTGTGTGTGTGTGTGTGTGTGTGTGTGTGTGTGTGTGTGTGTGTGTGTGTGTGTGTGTGTGTGTGTGTGTGTGTGTGTGTGTGTGTGTTCATAAGTGCCTGCCTGCGAGCGGGTGTGCATGTATGCGTGCGTGCGTGCGTGCGTGCGTGCGTGCGTGTGTGTGCAGTTGCATGCTGGGAAGGGTTCACCTTCTCTGCCCCGGAGGGCGCTGAGGTTGGAGGGCGTGTCGCCGCCGGCCTGCACGCAGTACACCTCGCGGCCCTGGATGCCTCCTCCACACAGGCCCGTCTGGTTGGCGCGCCGACGGTCCTGCTGGCTGAGCAGCGTGTCCACTCTGCACTCGGTCCACTCGGTGGCCTTCCAGCTGTACCTGGAGCACACAGAGGACACGCCGCAGGGTCAACCCACGCACACACACACTGCAGACCAGAGACCTCTGGTAGCCCTCAAAGGCAGAGCTGAAGGCAATAGGGAAACATGATCACAACATTTGAACTACGGCTGGAGAGTGAGTACGTGGGACTAGAATAGGATATATTCCTTTATACAGTGTGTGTGGCCCACTTCGGTCCAAAAAGCATCGATGCTAGTGTTTCAAGGTATGGCGAAACGCGCCAAACAGGAATCATAAGAAGCTTCTGCTTTTATTATCATCACTAATTGAATTCAGGCCTTTTGTTCCTAATACGATCTATATATATATTGTGTATCTATCATGTTGTTGTATTGGGTTTCAATGCTAAGCTTTGTTTTGTTATATTGGTTGTATTTTGAATTGCGTTGACGGCTAGAACAAGAAGAAGTGCAGAAAATTCAGAGATCATTAAATAGTCTTCGTCATAATGGATCATTATGAATACTTTTCATCACATGTAAATGTCATCATTTCTTTATTAAAGTGTCCGAAATGCACATATTTGGTTGCTCTCGTCCATGTTAGTCCAATACATAAAACATAATCAATACTGTTTCCTGTGCTGTTATCCAACAAAGCGAGCACTTGTCACACAGCTGAGATAAACGGCCAACTCGTGTTGGACATTCATCTTTATTTATGACATATTATCACACAAGATCAAATATGAATTATTCCCCAAAATGTTATCGATACATGAATCCTCAACGGAGGAACCCTCACTCACAGCCCTCCAATTTAACCAGGGCCAACAATCAAGCTGCATCATGAAGCCACTCAGTCATCCAGGACCCAGCTGTCCTCCCAGACGCTCCGTGGAATTAGCAGGCGTTTGTCAGCGCCGGATGGATGGCAGGCTTTTCTTAAGTGTTCTTTAAATGACCTCTTCATGCTATTGACCTTAGATTGCTGTTTACAACAAACACACACAAAGCACTAAAAAGCCACAGGCATCGGCGTTCATCCACAGTCCCCTTCTGAGACTCCTGCAAGCGGCGATGATTACAAGTGCGAGCAGAGCATTGTTGATTGCCTGCGCCTGTCCATGCATGGTATTGTATCTGCTGCTTTGAGAAGGGGCAGCAGAAGACAGGAGGGAGGCTTCGGTGGAGGGAGATATGGAAGGGTCTGCAATGGTAAAGCCCACTTTTGTCTGAGGGTATAATGGAATCCGTTTGAGGTCATCAATGAAAGGAGTTCCATATTTATGAGTGAGCTCTCTATCTTTCCTCTTCTCCCTCTCTCTATGGGATGAGTGGGGGCCAACGGGGCCCTTGGGAGACCGTTGCGTCTGAGGTCTTTTGAGCACAGATGGGCATCTCTCCCTTCGCTGTGGGGACCCTTCAATATAGACCACTGGGCGACCGCCACAAGGGTCACGCCTCTCTCTCTCTCTCTCTCTCTCTCTCTCTCCCGCTCTCGCTCTCGCTCTCGCTCTCGCTCTCTCCCTCTCAAAGAGCAGGAAGCTTCAGTAGACAAAACTGGATATATTGCAATGCATTAGGGTTCAGGGGAGGAATGTTCAGTATTTACCTCTTGTTGTAACAGACAAGAAATAAGCACTGCCTGGTTGGCATATCGTACACTGCATACATATCAAAGATGAATAAATAAATACATTATAACTGTGTTAATTAGCATGCAGAAAGTCCCATTAAAGGCCACACCGGTAACATCATAGAGAATTAATTACAATCAACTAAGGGAAAGCAGTGGAAACACAAGGAATCTCCCCATTAGCTTTGATCTGTTTTTAATCTTAATTTGTGGTGGATGTGTTTTTGCCAGAATACGGCAGGATAGTTGGTCATCCTTTGAACAGTTAATGAATCAATTATCATTCTTAAGCAATATTCTAAATTAATTTGAAGGCTGTAAATCTCATCGGCAGAACAGAGATGTGTTGCATCACATGGCCTTTAATGCTACTAGCGTCTGATCGTTGCGCTGTTGTTCTGTTGTCCTTGACAAAGCAGTGAGATTATGATTCAATATTTGGTGAGTGTACGCAACATGCGATACATGCAGTATATTGTCCACATTGTTATCTGTTTTGTTTAATTCCACTCTCTTTTGCTTCAGCCGTACTCCAAATTAGGTTGGTTTGTTTAGGTTCTTAGCTTAGCTTGTTTCACATGGAACCAGATGTACGTCTTGATAAATAAATAAATACAAATCAAACTAAATAGAACATCAGTGTGTCAGTGTGGGGCTTATGAGCGTCACGGAGGGAGAGCCGTGGCTATTGGTCGGTGCGCGTGTCACTCACACAGTGCAGGGCGGGGCCCCGTCCTCCGGGCTGCAGGCCTCCGTCTCCTCCAGCTCGGGGCACGCCGCGCCGCCCGGCCCCACCGTGAACTGGGCGACGCGCCGGCCCCGCGTGCGCTGGCCCCGGGGCCCGTTGGGCTCGTAGCAGCGCGTGGAGCAGGGGGACCACTCGGACCAGCCGCCCACCTCGCAGTCCCGGGTCACCACGCAGGCCTGGTAGGTCACCGGGAGCCCCTCCTGGGAGCACAGGCTGTGGGGGGGGGGGGGGGGGAAGCAGAGCGTCAGACCGGGACCACCAGGACCCAGGGGGGGGGCTGGCTGGGGCCCCCCCACGCTCCGACCACACTCCAGTGCCTCTGCTGGTGAAGTGGGGTCCCGTCATCCCTCTGGCCCCTGAGATGGAGCCGGTGGCGCTCTCTGTCTCCCCTCCTGGGGGGAAATGGGGTCTCCTATATCCTAGCCATTTCTATTTATTTAACGTCACCTGATGTTTTTTTTGTACAATGTAACGTGACCATGACTGTCCTGAAAGAAGCCAAATAAATTGAATGCATGATTATAAGGATTGTGATTATTAAACAAACATTGTAATCAGATGACATTAGGGTTTCAGTGGACCAAACAAGTGTCTGGTCTAAAGCTCAAAGCACAGGCCCTTGTCAGGACAGACGCACAAAAAAAAGGTTTCCAAAATAGCCTTCTATAGAGTTTATATAGAGAGTCCTGCAGAACATACAGCGTGCTTCAGCCATGCTCAGTGGGCTTACTGCTTTTAAACCATATGATAGTTCTTCTTTTCTGTGCCGCCCTACAGATTTGAACGTTGTGCTTTGGGCCTAAATGCACATAAAGCTGCATTTACAAACACAAACAGTTTGACAGCATGCACATTTGACTGTTTTGCAAAGAGAAGAGCAAACGCATCCATTCATTATTGACTTGGACAATGGATGCCGTGAATCACCAATCCAATTCCTCCGGTTGGCATCTTTCACTCGACACGTGCTCAGATTTTAACTGACTAAATCAAACGCTCAATGCAGAGAACCCAACGCTCGGCTCCTGCTGTCACTGCGACCAACTGAAATAGTCCAACATTCCGTTTGAAGCACTTTTTCTGTTTGCTTCATTTGATATCATTGCCGAGTTTACATTCCCTGAGGCAACTCTTTAGTTGCTGCAGGCAAACCAACGCTAAAGAGGTTGAGCTTGCTTTCTCCCTGCATAGAGAACGATGTCACATGACATCGTTATCCCTGATGATCATGGATTATGTAATTGACGACGATGTCATTGCCAATGTCATCAATGGGACCATTCTTTGTGTGTTGCCATGTGCATGTGTGTGTGTGTGTGTGATATTCCAACAGGGGTGTCTTTAACAGGCAGTGGTGTGTTTGAGGCTCTGTGCTGCTCACACAACATACAGCCTCAGATGTATCCATCAAAGGCTGGGGTCTGACGCGTAACACTGGCCTGATGATGAAACCCTCTCTCTGGGCCTCACTAAAACATCCCTTAACGAGTTATCTTACATTCGTGGCGAGGGTGCACACAGGCTAAATGTCTTTGGAAGAATGCCTGAAAATACGACATACGAGGATCACCAGTAGTTACCTTTAAATTACTCTGGATTTTGTATCTTTCTTTCTGCCTTCAGCTTATACTCCTTTTGCAGGATTGCAACCCTGCTATGTATATATGTGTGTACATATGTATGTATAATATATATGTATTAATGTATGGATGTTTGTGTGTATTAACTTATGTATATATATGTATATGACTTTATACACGTATATGTATTTATGTGTATATGTATGATTTGTATACATGTGTGTATGCATTAATGTATTCACGTGTTAATGTATGTATGTAGGTATATATGTATAAAAGTATTTATGCATGTGTTAATGTATGTATGTATGTATGTATGTATGTATGTATGTATGTATGTATGTATGTATGTATGTATGTATGTATGTATGTATGTATATATGTATGCATGCATGTATGTATGTATATACTGTATGTATGTTTGTATGTATGTATGCATGTATGCATGTCTGAATTTGGCAAAGTTTATTCAAAAGAATGTGTGTGAATCATTTGCAGCTTGAGTCATACACAAATGCTGTATATAAACTCCCACATTTAGGGCGGTTAAAGACCTGAGCGCTCGCTTGCGGCCGTAAGCTCTAAAATGAGCCTCACTATTAGCTGCTATCTACAACAACTATCCTCAAAGTGGTTAAAATTCTCGGCACGTTTAACAAAAAATGCTCATGTGCAGAGCAAACCCTTTTGGCATTCTCTGCACACACACACACACACACATACACACACACACACACACACACACACACACACCCACACACACACACACACAAACGCACACCCTCACGCACACACACACGCACACACATACACACACACACACACACACACACACGCACACACGCACACACACACACGCACACAACCCACTACAACCCACTACTCCTCACCCATAATCCCACGCATTCCAGCCCTCCTCTGGAGTGCTCCTGCCTCCTCTCTGTGCTGTGCGGTCTGAGCTGATGCTGTGCTCGCTGGCCCCCATTACAGCCACCAAGGCAGCGGCAGACAGAAGGAGCACATTCGTCTCCCAACAACAGGACTTGGGCCTGCCCCTTCACAGAACAACCAGGAAGTGTTGGCCCCTTTCAATTAAAACACACAGACACATGATTGTGCACCGGATCTGAAGACATGGATTCACTTACGCATATCTTTGCTCTATCTCTTTTTTTTTACCTACTTTATAGTGCTCAGAGAGATAGGTGAGCAGAGATGTTATTATGCTCACACTGTCAGACAGCCTGGTGGACCCTTGACCTATAATGTGATGGACGAGGCTTTGCATTAATTTCATTAACTGGATCGTCGTTGGTTGCCAGGGCGACCACACTACAGCTAATTCCGAGGCCGGGGAACATTGACACACCAATTAAAACACATCGTTTCCACGTTCAGCTGCTCATCTCATTAGGGGCAAGCAGGTAGGGATTTTTATTGATTTTCATCCTTTGCTTTCAATTTCCTTGGAGCTAGTTGGAATTGCTATTCCTACCAGTTCATTTCTCCCAGAAGTAGGAATAGGGAACCCAGGGCCCAACAAACGGCTCCTAGAAGGACCTCATGACTACTGTCCACATCAGCTAGAGCTGCTTCATGTAAAAAGCTGCCTAATGTCACCATGAGGCACTGGACAGAGGAAATATGCTACACTACATATACTGCATTCCCATTGGTTAGTATATTAGTTCAAATCCCAGCCCTTGGGTGTTACAATTGTTTTTGTTGATTTAGTAATTTCTCTTAATCTAGTTCTACATTCTATTTCTGCTGTTCCACCGTAGTGACTACTACAGCAACTATGCAGCATTAATAAAAAGCCATGATAACTGATAACCCTCATCTTTTGAATGGAAACCATTATTTCCACAAGCCGTCACTTAGTTATGGAAGCATATTGCATTCCTTCAAAAATATTTTATAACCAGCCAGAAATGTTAGCTTAATAATGAAAAGGGTAAAACGAGAAAATAGGTATTGTAAATACTACAAGAATTCTCACTTTTCTATGATTATACATAGAGATGTACACAGGTACACATATTTCTAGGGCTCTGTGTAATGTGGACATTATCAGAGTACAGATGGAAGACACTACCAAGGCCATCAGGAATCACATGTTGTCTTTTTGGTTGACACAGAGCAGCTGCTAGTGATAGCGCATTGGTGAACTGCTGGGTGGGCTGGGAGAAACAGATCAGTGAAACGCATCTCTACATTATGTATGATGAGAATCAGATCTGGACTCATGCTGTGATGCACACGCACACACACACGCACACACACACACACACACTCACACACAGACACACAGGCGTACACACAGACACGCGTACAGACACACAGACATACACACATACACACAGACACACACACATGCACACGCACACACACGGACACTCACACACACGCACACATACACACACATACACACACACATACACACACACAGGGCAGATGGGTATTCCTTTGTCACAGAGACGTTGGAACATTCACAGAGTGCGGTTAAGGGGGACGCTGGGGAGCAGCGTCTTGTAATGTTCAGTCAATGACTTTGCCTCACCTCAGTGCCTCGCTGTCCCCGCTCTTGTGAACACACATCACTTCTCGTGTCCGGTACCCCATCTGGATGTCCCAGCCCTTCCCCCCCGGCCGGTTCTGGCGGTTCTTGGTGCGCTTCTTCTTGAGCAGTTCCCGGGTCTCCGGGTCCTTAACCTTCTCCGAGCGCAGCCGCTCGCGGGCCTTCTCCCTGATCTTCTCTCTCTTCTCCTTGTTCTTGGCCTTCTTCTGTCGTTTGGGCCGGTCCACCTGTCTGGAAGCCCTCTCCTGCTTCCTGATCAGCTTTCTTAGTTTTCTATTGGCCCTGGCTAACTTGTCCACCTCTCGGTTTGGTTTGTCGTTGCCTTTGGCTGCCTTTTTACCTTCCCTGGCTGGGCTGTCTCTGCCTCTGTCCCCTGGTTCCCCTTCCCTGACTGGGTTGTCTCTGGTTTTGTCTGCTGGACCCCCTTCCCTGACTGGGTTGTCTCTGGTTTTGTCTGCTGGACCCCCTTCCCTGACTGGGTTGTCTCTGGTTTTGTCTGCTGGACCCCCTTCCCTGACTGGGTTGTCTCTGGTTTTGTCTGCTGGACCCCCTTCCCTGACTGGGTTGTCTCTGGTTTTGTCTGCTGGACCCGCTTCACTGGCTGGGCTGTCTAGGGCTGGTGCCTCCCCATCTCTGGCCATTTTGTCCCCACCTCTACCGACTGTGTCACTGTCCCTGGATGGTTTGTCTCTGGACGGTTTGTCCCGGCCTCTCCCTGGCGTACCCCTTTCACTGGAGGGTTTGTCTCCAGTCGGGGTACCCCCTTCTCTTGACGGTTTCTCCCTACCCGCTGTGCCCCTCTCCCTGGATGGTTTGTCACTGGCTCTGTCGGGTGCATCCCCTTCTCTGGATGGTTTCTCTCTCACCGCTGGCTGTCTCTCTCTGGACGGTCTGTCTCCTTCTGGCGCACCCCTTTCCCTGCCCGGTGTCTCTCTATCTGGTACACCCCCTTCTCTGGACGGTTTATCTCCGTCTGGTGTACCCCCTTCCCTGGATGGATGGGCTCTGTCTGGTGTACCCCCTTCCCTGGATGGATGGGCTCTGTCTGGTGTACCCCCTTCCCTGGATGGATGGGCTTTGTCTGGTATAACCCCTTCTTTGGATGGATTAGCTCTGTCTGGTGTACCCCCTTCACTGGATGGATCAGCTCTGTCCGGTGTACCCCCTTCTCTGGACGGTGTCTCTCTACCTGCTGTGCCTCCATCCCTAGTCGGTGCGTCACTGTCTAGTGTATCAGCTTCTCCTCTGTCTGACAAATCCACCTCCCTGGATACCTCTCTGGGGGCCTGTCTCGCCTGGCGTGGCACGGGGACGCCACAGGGGCCCCAGGGGCCCAGCTTGATACTGTAGAGGCTCTCCTCGCCCTCGCACAGCCCCGGCTGGCAGGTCTGGAACTCAGTCAGGTTGGGGCAGGTCGCGCCGCCAAACAGCGGCGGCGCCAGCACGCAGCGGATCCGGTTCTGCAGACCGGTGCCGCAGGTCTTGGAGCAGGACGTCCACACGCTGAACTCGGACACCACGCAGTCCCGGGGGCAGGGGATGAGGCAGGCCTGCTCCAGCCGCGGCTTGGGCTCAAAGTACTCGCAGATGGCGTCTTCGGCGGGCCCGGCGTCGGCCTTCTGGACGCAGGCCACCTCGCGGGTCTGGAGGCCCTCCTCGCCCCGGGTGCACACGCCGGCCGCCGCCGCCGCCGCGTAGCGCTGCATGCCGGCGCTGCCGCGCATGGCCACCGGCAGGCAGCGGTTCCAGGCGCCCAGCTGCCAGTCGTACATGTCCTTGTGCCAGTCGCACACGCGGAAGCAGCCCTGCTGGTTGTGGGGCCGGCTGGCGTGCTCGCAGTTGGTGTGCAGGGTGGTCCAGCCCTCCGAGTGGGCGCACCACACCGCCCGGCTCTGGCTGCCCCCCGGGCCACACTCGCTGCCCATGCAGCGGCCCCACGGCCCTGTAGGGGGACACAAAGAACTCATGAGTGGGTTGGCATTGGGAAACCATTCAGAGGTCCCATTGAAAACACTGCACACAATGTTTGAATGTCACGCGTCGTCAGCTACACTCTACTTTCATTGAAGCACAAAAGAGAAATACAGCAGAGCAGTAATGCATATGATCCCCTCTGCACAGCAGTATCAGCCTACATGAACTCTGGGCAAGGTATTATTGTGCTCATACAATTTGTATGTTGCTCATTTTCTTTCATTGAAGTACAAAAGAAAAATACAGCAAGAGCAGTAATGCATATGATCCCCTCTGCACAGCAGTATCAGCCTACAGGAACTCAGGGTCAGGTATTACTAGTGCTCTGGCTGTTAAATCATTTCTCCATTTGAACTTAACCTCCCCAGTGATTGATGAGAATGCAATTAAAGGTCTAGCTAAATGGCGGCCGTTAAAAGATTTGGCTGGGACGTGGCAGATGGAGGGGCAGGAGAGAGTCAGAGCACTCTGACTCAATCGATGGGCTCCACAACATAAAAACGTTCAGGGGTGATGTAAGGAACAAAGCATGCACTACATTAGCCACCGACAATGTAATGGTGCCACTGCTGGGGGAAGCAATCAATCCTGCATCCATTTTGTTACTGGCAACTTGTCCCGACTTCATGGGGTAAATCAATCAATACAAAAGAATCTGGGTTTTTTAAGTATTTGTACAACGTAAACTATGTCTAAGGTATTTATGATGTGAAAGCAACCAGATGGTTCAATACAAGCTCATGCTTATATTGATGTAAATCTTGCATAATTTATTTATATTGATGTTTCAGATTTGCAGAAATGCAATGCATTGTAAGATTTAACATCTATGAGGGGAATTTCCATGTCCATTCATATTTTAGCAGTATTTGACAGAGCTCTACGAACGGCAGAATACAGCTTGAATTGGGACCCGATGAAGATGGCCTTTTCCAGAAAAACATCCCCAAGTCCACTGGTGCACTCCCTCCTTACAAGGAAGACCAATGTAGGAGGAGACCCATCTCTTCAGGGTACAACTTGATCATATACTGGCCATTTCTGGGCATTAACACCTGCCTGTACAGTGGGTTCCTCTATGACTTAGATGTACTCTGAGCCTCCCTAAACAGTGAGCTGATAACGAACACTTTGCCTTCCTTGGGCCGCTCCTCAAAGAGCCGACAGCAGGGCAGTGAAATGTCTGCAGAAGGGGAGGGGGGAGATCGATGTGGGATCAATAGAGAGGGGGGGGGGGGGGGGAAACTGCCTGGAGATGAGAGACAGCGGTGGTCGCAGATATAGCCTTCTCCTCCTGCTCGGCTGTCATCGCATGCAAGTAAGGAGGGAAGAATATACTGCCGGATCTGAAATTAGAACAGTAAAGATCCACTTAGTCGAATAGAGTGTGTGCTGTCAACGTTGTCGTCTCTGTGATGAAGGAGAGGTCCGTCCTCAGCGGCCCTGGATTGATTATGTTTTTCATTTGAGGCACAAAATATTGCGTGCTGACGTGGTTACTTAGCAGGGTTTTATTGTGGATAGAGATTGATTTGTGATTTGATTTGATTTCGTAAGAGTTTATTGATAGTCTTGTGCAGTGTTTCTCAAATGGAGGTACGCGTACCCCTAGGAGTACTTTAACGGAATGCAGGGGCACTCTGAACATTTCTTAAAACAAGGAGAAAGAAGGAGAATCTGCAGAAAGACAGCAGAAACCGAAACACCAAAAATGTCACTCAGAATTTATTGAATGTATATCAATGTTTAATTGAGATGTGCAAAAAAAACAGACCAGCTCTGTCTTTTGTGGGGGGATATAAGCTAATGTTTGCATTAAGCCATCTTCAAAGAATCTCAGAACAAAACATCAGTGTCCTGTCGGTAAGCCAACCAAAGACATTTTCGAAAAAAGATATTCCGTAACAAGGAATGCTGCTGAAAATATCATGGCGGTGAAAGAGGTACTTGGCTGACAAAATCTTCTGGCCGGGGGAACCTTTGTAAAAATAGTATGAGTCTATCTGTTGGCATGCATCCTTGAGGAAGATCTTCCTTAACCTCCTACCTGCCCACCCGTGATATAGGTATCTGAGTTCACTGTATGCTGCTTTGGATAAAAGCATGTGATAGACGACTATATGGTTAACGGTAGAAACACAGTTGGAGTCCAGATGTCCCTTGTCTAGACCACTGATGGCCTGGTACCCGTACATCAACATGGACATGTCTCCCTTATCCCCCATGTGTCCCTGCTGGGGCTGAGCTGAGCTAAACCCACATGCATGCTGTGTGTTTCAGCATAGAAAATGAGCCATCCCAGATTTGAGACGACCCGACACCTGTTTACATCTTGGCTCAGCATGTGAGGTGTTTTTACATTGCTTCAAGGCTTTCGCCTTTGGTCTGCCTTAACTTGGTTTCGATCTCAGCGTTGTCCCGGGCGCTCCTGAATAATTGATCAAAGTTGACTCTGTGGGGCGGTGATGTGTTGAGGGCTGTGGTTGGAGGGGCAGGCTAGAGCATTACTCAAGGTGTCCTATAGTTCCCAACGCCCTGGGGAATAGACCGGAGTGAGTGAGATTGTTAGCCTGTATCTCCCGGAGGACCTGCTATCTCCTCTACCGCTCTGTTCTTCCGGTTTTTGTTTCACACAACCCAAGAAAACCGTTTGAATAACTGTGGCCCACCACGTCTACAACCCTTCAAACCGGTGCCCAGCTTCAGGTGTACCAGGTTTGAATAAAGGAAATAAAGAAAGAAAGATCATAAGAATCCATGGACAGGAAGGCTATGTGGCCTTAATCTGGTCCCTCCATCATACCAAATAAAGAAACCTAAAGTGGGTCTTTTATGGACTGCACCGACGAAAAAGATAACTAAAGTAAAGGCTTTTCCCAACTTTGGCGATAACAGAATAACGTCAATAAATAGGTGCAATGCAGAGTCGTGAGCATCAGTTTGTACTGCTTGAGCTGACGTTGACTTCCTACAACCCTGTGGTCCATCTATGG
>NC_082403.1:14930041-14931275 GCF_031168955.1 Gadus macrocephalus
ACAATAAATTTAAATCTTTTGAATAGGAAATGAAGAAATTACCCGAATGGCTATCATTGCCAAGCTTATCAATCAGATGGATTGTGCATTCAATAAGCGGTAAAAGACTAACTTCCGTATTTCTTTCACTACGTAAATTGAGTGCGTGCATAGATGGTTGCAAACAACATGACACAGTCACGAGTCTAATTAGTACAGAAAAACAGCGGCACACAGCAACACACATTAAGGCGTTCACCCACAACAGCCCGCAGCGCAAAACAATAGAGCTGGTGACTTCACAGTGGGCAGGCTGCCCGTGTTGAATCCTATTTTCCTTTCTCTTGTAATCCGCACAGGGTGAAGATCATAAGATGAAGCTGAAATAAAAACATGGGCCCACTCACTGCACCTGCCTTCAACCCGGAAGAAACCAAGCATTCCTGATCAAGCTCGCTCCGTGGGTTCATCAGCTCTGTGCGAACGGCGTTCCTCTGACATGTGTTTAGCTCTGAGCCGTAGCTTTGCCTGTCAGATGTACAGACTTGAAGACTTTCAGGCACAACAACCATCCTGGCTCCTAAGAAAACCACCACCAAATACCGACCGAAAGGGTCTTAACCTGATCTCTGCATCACGTGGCATCGAGGATTACGGAGAAGATGAAGAGGAAATCAACGAGAGGGATAGACTGGGTGCCTGGTGTTCAACAGTCATCCTCCTCTAAAGGTCATCACCACTGGAATGCTCCTACTTGCCTGTATGAAGGGGTCACCTTTCAATATCTCGTCCCATATCTTAATCTAGTCCTTTCATATTCGAGCTGTGTCCTCCTGATGAGCACATCCATTAAAAACATCCGTCAAGCTGTTCATTCTGCACCTTGCCCTCACCTCTCCTCCGTGCGTGGATGTACATGTCTGTACCAGTACAGTGCTTCCCCCCCGTGTCACTGTACAGCTGATACAGGTATGGTTCTGGGGAGTGGACCAATAACAGGACCAGTACAGTGCTGCCCAGTGTCACTGTACAGCTGATACAGTTCTGGTACTGGGGACTGTATTGACAGTGCTGCCCTGTGTCACTGTACAGCTGATACAAGTCTGCCATTGATCGATCCCCCTTCACTGAGTCGGTTATGAATACGGTGCATGATTCATCATGTGTTGAATGTTAATAATGCAGTTCAAGTTCATCAGTGGAACGTCTGTTCTGTGTCAACAGGGTAGGCCTTAAGTCGTTTATGATGAACATG
>NC_082403.1:14936375-14941375 GCF_031168955.1 Gadus macrocephalus
CGTGTCTGGGGGACCCTAGCAGAAGGCTGGGCTGGCTCGGGACGACCACTCAACAGGTTCATCAAGTCTTTGAATCCATAACTTACAACCAAATTACTACTAGCCACCTTTCATTCAGCAGCCTATTCTATTATATATTAGCCTAGCCTTGGAGCTAACGAGTTTTCAGCTAATCGCTGCGGTAAATGGAGGAGTTTGACAGAACCGTGGGAGAACAATACCCGCTTTTTTGCGGGTATTGTTCGCGCTGCACAACGTAGGCTATCTGCCTCCCCAGGGGACGGGCTCTGAGGCCCAGTTCCCCCTGACTATTAGTGGTTTGTGGTCAGAGAAGTTCTGGATGCCCAGCACATCCCTTTAATAAGGTGGAATGATCATCACCAGTCAAGTCAAATCTCCACACAACGAGACTACTTCAAATGAAAAAAAGATTCCCATACTCTGTCGGTTACTTGTGCACCACTGGCCTGATGGACGAGAGGTCCTGAAATAAGACGCTGAATGCAAACTGCTCTCCAGCAGGCTTCACCTACAGCAAAACACAGCCAACCATATCTGTCAGCCTGCTACCCCGGCTGGTCTCTCCGTCCACGGAGAACGACGCTGCACTAGTGCATACAAATCCTCCCAAGCAGCTTTGCTGCACAGGTCTAAACATTATACTAATGATATGCCTTCTAGCTTTCTAATTAGCTGGTGCTTATAAGAGATAAACACCTGCCTTCCTACCAAAGGTTTAACGTCCCTTACTTCACCACCAGGTCTGATGTTTATTAGCCATTACAAGCCACTTCACAACCCACCCCCTTGTGACAAATATGATTCACAAGAGGAATTGATTTGAGTCTCCTGCCATCAAATGTGAGAACGTGTGAGAATAAGATTGAATTGAGAACCCATGTGGCCCAGCAGCAGGGCTGACCCCTGAAGAGCCATATGTGTGAACCAGACCAAAGCCTTCGTCAATATGAAGAGGTCTCCAACAGAGATCATGTTGAGGCTGGGAAGACAATCTGTTGGCAAAGAGAGTTCATCTCTGCATCATGAATTTTTAAACGGCTTTCTTAACCGCACGATTCAACTGAATGTATCGCTGATTGTTGCTTGTGAACTTTGCTATCTGCTCCTTAGTAGGCAGTGGATGCAGTTAGAGCCAGAGTGTGCAGTGAAGTGCACCTCAGAGCACTGCCGAGCTCACTCACTAACCTCTATAACTAGGGCAGCAATAACCATCAGATCATTACCTCAGCCAGATAGAACTAAGACAGGATACCGCCTATAAGTCACAACACCCGCAAATCCAAAAACGTTTTTATATTATGGTGAATGACTTGACGGCCACACCTCAAAACGGGAAACTCTTGAAATACTACGGCCACTACTGAACTGAGCTTCATGTAACCAAGCAACAAGCATGGGTGATGCCAACAAAACAAGTTTCAACTAAGACGTGTAAAACGCTTGATGACACTAGAAGAACCACGCACGTCCGTCCGTCGCCTCGCCCTGCTATGCCCCCCAGCGCCCTCTGACGCCCTCTGACGCCCTCTGTCACGCACGACCTATGATGTGAACATCTTCAGAAGCACCGTTCCTCCTCCTGCCCATTTATATTGAATATAGCCCAAACATTTGCATATAGCTTTATTGAAATATTCATGTGCACAGTTTGTTGCTGGGCCCCTAATGATTAGCAAAGGGGGAGGGGAGGGCTGACATCATGTGAAGTACAGTAACCAGTCAGGTGGAGCCGCAGGTGTTGGGGGGGCGGGGGGGGATGGGGAGCCTTGGAATATGTAATAAAGGGGTACGCACACACACACACACACACTGAGTATTTACCCGGTGTGAGAGAGAACAAAGGGATGCGTGAGGTTGTGCGGGGCAGAGCCGTGACAGCAGGATGCTATGCTGAACCTCTCGTCTCACAGGAGATCTTAACGTAGTGAGCCAACCCCAGCTGGCCCACTCGAAAGCCAGGGACTGAAGGGGAGATTGATATCCATGATGAGAGTCAGTGTACATATTGTTTTCTGGGAGCTGGATTCAACGTTGTATAGGTCGTCCAGAGTGTTGTGTTGTTTGATTTGTGTCCTCTGTATCCCTTTAAAAGAGGACATCTCAACTCATAGGTTAAGATTGTTGCGTTATTTAATCAGTGTTCTCTGTATCCCTCTAAAAGAGGACATCTCAATTAATAGGTTTAGATTGCTGTGTTGTTTGATTTGTGTTTGCCGTATCCCTTTAAAAGAGGACCTTTCAACTCATAGGTTAAGATTGTTGTGTTATTTGATTTGTGTTCGCCGTATCCCTTTGAAAGAGGTATTCTCAACTCATTAGGATTAAGATTCACTTATGACACATCTTGATGGGTTATTATATGACATCGATTTTGTACACCACAAATCAACAATCGTATCGTAATCGTTTTACATATAATCATTTTACACCACAAAACAACAATCGTTGTATCGTTGTAGATAAAATATGTTACCTCCTGCAAAGGGATTGGTCCAGAGGTCCACGTCTTTACAACCTATCATCTCGTCGTAAACTGAACATTATCACATGTGATAAACCAGCCGGGAGGGCACCTTCTATACAATGTAAATAAACATGAGTTCCTCATGTCACACACACACCTATACACACACACGCAAATACACAATATTTCAGATGTGGTGTGTGTGTGTGTGTGTGTGTGTGTGTGTGTGTGTGTGTGTGTGTGTGTGTGTGTGTGTGTGTGTGTGTGCGTGTGCGTGTGTCAGTTGTGTGTCCCCTCCAGCTCCTTGCTAAGAGCGAGGGATTAGACTCCATGGATGGCCTCAGCTGTGCAGAGGATCAGCCTTGCTTCATAGCCACTGCAGGCATTAGAAACACACACTCAACACAATAACCTTTTCTACTCGTGTCTCCATCTTTCTTTTCTGTCTTTATTTGCTTGTTTATTCTTGAAGAGGACCGAACTGGAAGCCGATGTGCAAACATTAGAAATCCACACACGAGGAGCGGTTGTCTGTGTGTGTGTGTGTGTGTGTGTGTGTGTGTGTGTGTGTGTGTGTGTGCGTGTGTGTGTGCGTGTGCGTGTGCGTGTGTGTGTGTGCTCACGTTCTTCATCCCTCAGCCACAAGGAACAAAAATGTAATAAGCAAAAGCATCAAGGTGTTTATTCTAAATCCCATTAGGCTCTGTGACAACTCTACTTGACACACAGGAAGAAGCGCCAAACTCACAGGAAGAGGATGTTACCTCACTGAATACCTGCCAGCGTCGGGAGGTGACGAAAACACAACCGTGTGGTCTAATTGACACGGGTTTAATTGCGTCCCTGCTCATAATTTGCAGGATGAATGTCTCACTGGCACGACACGATATTAACCAATGAAAATGCTTGGCTGTGTGTTCCCATACAGGTGAAGGCAGTTAACCTGCAGTCACTCATGTGTCTGTCTCAGCAGCCTCGTCCAATCAGATCAGAGGAACACCGAAACAGGTAATCACGTTAGTTTGACATCGGAACAATTGACAATTAGTGGTGCAGCACTCGCTGCACCGGCATTCTGATTTTAGCATAACTACCGCCTGCTCGGCTGGAGTATGTGTGTGTAGTATGTGTGTGTAGTATGCAAGCAAAAACAACAACATAACACATCCAATCAATTTGGACTTCAAACCTCAAAACTCTAAATGTCTATTGATGCCAACAAAAATCATCCAGTCATCATCCCTCCAAGCATTCTTACGTATTTATAACACAATATATTATTTCTAAGACCTTTTCATGTAATCTAAAGTCTATAAGGGCTGACAGAGAATTTGCTAAAATTCACACACAGAGAAGTGGGATGTCTACGATGATTTAAACAAAGAGAATCTGTTCTCCAGGAGAGTGCTGGATCATTACCTTCCTTGTGAGGCTAAACGGAGAGTTTACAGATGGGCTATGCTTCGTCTCACGGCCATTAGTAACTCGCAGGTTCTGCGTTAAAGTCTGGCTTACAGCAAAATGATCCATAACTATAGCACAAAACCAATTGTTATCACACAATACTAGACACTGTTGTTGTGTTTCTTCTGCCACCACACACGCCGTTCACATGAACTCACGGTTTCTATCATCGGTGGCTTCTTCTGCAAATCAACACCCTCTGTACGTGTGTTTAATGCCTCACTTCTCAGAGGCCGAGACATCAATCGTGTGTCATGTCTTTGTTACGTTACAGCACTCTGCCGCTCCCCAATCTGCTGCAGTCGCCCCAGCTGCTGTGGGCTGGCTCTGCGTCGGCAGAGACGCGGCTGGTGTCCCTGTTGGACTCACCGTGCGGAGGCCTGGGCACTAGAATGTAGAAGCCTCATCTCCGTCCCTAAAAAACACCCTTTCCACCCGATCCCCTTTAAATCAGGGATGTACAACGACATTCTGAGTAGTCTTTTTACCAGCACTATCACCTGACACAGCGGCGAACAGAAACCCAATTCATTCAACATTCACAGAACATTGGGATGGGAAGCCGCCCTGAGGGAACGCAGGTGGACACAGCCCGCACACAGCTCACTGGCAGTTTACATCAAGCCAACTCCGTGTGTCGGGGTAGTATATGCGATCCTTTGTCTGAGGATGGGAACAGCAGAGCTTTCAGCGCATTGTTTGTACATTGATTGGATGCCAACTGACTCAGAGCTATCCACGGATGCAATGCCACCCTACCTAGACCTGAATAGATCTGATTTGGCATTGTTAACGATAAAACACCCACCCGCTTTTGGTGTTCTCCCCGTTAGGTCAAAGAGAGTCATCAAAGAGCCCTCAATGCATCTACCCTCAGAGTAACCTCACTCTGAAATCCCCTGAGAACAAGGAACTGTGAGCGCGAGAGAGAGATGAAATGACACGGCGTACCAGCATGAGCGTACAGAGTCATACAGCGCCACAACTCAAAGAAGGCTTGAGCTGAAGGGATGGTTCCAGGCAAGATGAGTGGAGCACAGAGGCCTTTGTG
>NC_082403.1:14944051-14956551 GCF_031168955.1 Gadus macrocephalus
AGTCAAGCAGCCAGTGTGGTGCTGCTGGATAATCTATACCGTAGGCCTACCAGCACAGGGCAGAACGTGCAGACATCCCCATCGGGGACTGCAGTAAACGTGTTAGCAGCATCGCGCACTGCTGCTGCTAGTGCTAAAGCACAAGTTTCTCTCCACAACAACACCCAGAGCACGTGTCTGCACCGCCGCCATTTAACGGCTCCCCGTCCGCGGGCCTTTTTACTCACAAGTACAAGGACAATTATCTGGAGCAATGTAAACTTTTGGTGCAGGAATGAATCTAAAGATAACGGCGTGTGTGTCGTTCAAAAAATATATATATTAAAAAAATACCACAGCTGTAAATTTAGCGCTAAATGATAATGTCCTACAACTTTTTGGCCCGCGTGTTGGAACCCGCCACATTGGGTGGAGGTGTGAACAGCAGATAACCTACAGCCAGGCTCTGGGTTCTGCTGAAACCCTCTACCTACAGGCTCTCTGGGGTATGCTAGAACCCTCTACCTCCAGGCTCGGTGGTCTGCTTAAACCAGGGATATGGGTATGAATATATAATCCAGACAAAGTTAATTCCCGTAAATCCAGGCAAAGTTAATGTGAGCGGATGAAACGCTAGGTGATAATCTCTAGCATTGGAATAGCATGCATTGGGCATTGGACTGCAATCACGGAACATCATCACAGGGTCCGAGGAGACGAGTGGGCAGCACAAGGAGACAAACGGGCAGCACAAGGAGACGAGGGGGCAGCATACCTGTCTGCCAGATGTATATGGGCTTCGTGTCCTCCGCGGTCTGAGCCTCGACCTCCAGCACGGAGACCAGCAGGAGCGGCCAGAACCTCCAGAGAAGGGGGAGCGCCCCGCTAGAGACACCCGGCGTCCCCTTCCCTCCGCCGGCCAGCCCCATAGCTACTGAGGCGGCGAGTAGATCCAATACGGAGCACCGGAGATCCGAACCCACAACCTCTCCAACAGTGCACGAACACCAAGCAGAAGAAACGCGGTCACACTGCGGACGCAGGCTCCTGCTCTGCCCGTCAAGGGGAGGGGGGCGGAAAGTGTGGGTTCTTATCCTGCTTTTGTCCGGGTCTCCTCCTGCGCACGGTTCCGGCTCCGAGCCTCCCGTCCCTGGTACCACATCCACTGATCCCCCGGGGAACGAATCGGCTGCAGTCCCACTCCGCGGATGTCCTCCTCCTCCTCCTACTCCTACTCCTTCTCAGTCACAGAGTGAGAGGGACGCGCTCCGACAGACAATAGATTCCTCCCCGGCTGCTGCTCTGCTGCCTCTGCGTCCTGAGCTCGTGAAGCAGCGCCTCCCTCCTCTCGCGCTCTCGCTCCCTCATCCTCACGCACGCTCGCAAGCGCGCGCACCCACTTCTGTTTTCTCTTTCTGCACGCTGAAGACGCGCACACTAGCACTCAATCCCTCTCCCCGTTCACACTGTCGTTTTTAATTTCTCTGTTTTGATCTCTCACACTTTTTCCCTCTCGCTGTCCTCAAAACATGCACGTCGTTGACACACGCACGCGCGCACATTAATCCACTTCCAGCACCTGTCCCTCCCCTCTCTCTCTCTCTCTCTCTCTCTCTCTCTCTCTCTCTCTCTCTCTCTCTCTCTCTCTCTCTCTCTCTCTCTCCCTCACAATATCTTCTTATTACGCCCCCCCCCCCTCTCCTTTTTAAAAGGAATACTTACTGAAACTAATGTGCATGTGAACTCAAGCCGGCAGCTTGAAATAGCAGGTGGAAGAGGCCGTTTGTGTGTGTGTGTGTGTGTGTGTGTCCATGTGAGTGTGTGTGTGTGTGTGTGTGTGTGCGTGCGTGTGTGCGCGTGTGTGTCTGTGTGTTGTGTGGTTGGTTGTTGTGAGTGAGCACTATAACTGACTCAGTTGTTATAAGCGTTGATCTTCAGAATACCAGGTGTACACAGATGCAGAAATGCGTAATTGGAAATGTTGCACATTGTGCACATTCAAATAAGTGCAAGTATGCATGCGCATTGGAACGTGTGTGTCAGTGTGTGTCCGTGTGTGTGTGTGTGTCCGTGTGTGTTTGTGCGTGTGTGTAGCACGATATAAAGGCAGACCCCGGTGGCTCGGTGTCCTTGTGTAACCGTCACCCTGTAACACATCATCATTCAGTTACAGCAGAGCGCCGCCGCATCAGTAATTCATGAGGGCGCCGAGATGCTCAATAAAAACATTCCTCCACCTCCCTCCTCCACCTCCATCCTCCACCTCCATCCTCCCCTCCCCTCCTCCACCTCCCTCCTCCACCTCCCTCCTCCACCTCCCTCCTCCAACTCCATCCTCCCCTCCCCTCCTCCACCTCCCTCCTCCACCTCCCTCCTCCACCTCCCTCCTCCACCTCCATCCTCCCCTCCCCTCCTCCACCTCCCTCCTCCACCTCCCTCCTCCAACTCCATCCTCCCCTCCCCTCCTCCACCTCCCTGCTCCACCTCCCTCCTCCACCTCCCTCCTCCACCTCCATCCTCCCCTCCCCTCCTGCACCTCCCTCCTCCACCTCCCTGCTCCACCTCCCTCCTCCACCTCCCTCCTCCACCTCCCTCCTCCCCTCCCCACCTCCACCTCCGCCGGGCGTGAGGGGGGGGCCAGTTCATCACCACATGGCCTGAGGTAACCTGGGTCACCCTGCCTCCCACCCCAGCAGCTCCACAGCAACAACACAACACCGATGGTCCTCGAACCAACAACACAATAACACCACAACCAGCACCATATAACACCACAAAACACCACAATAACAACACAAACACCCAGGGGCGTAGCCACATGGGGGCCAGGGGCGGCCACGGCCCCCCCTGGTCAGAGATTGGCCCCCCGCTGGCCCCCCCGATTATGTCAAAAATAAATAATAATCCTGAACGGAAACGGTCTAAAATGAAATATGGACTATTAGTTTGATCTAACTTAACCCCCCCCGTCGACAATCAAGCACACCAACCCCACCCCCCCCAATAACAACACACCCAGCACCACAATAACAACACAACCAGCACCACAATAACAACACAACCAGCCCCACAATAACAACACAACCAGCACCACAATAACAACACACCCAGCACCACAATAACAACACAACCAGCCCCACAATAACAACACACCCAGCACCACAATAACAACACAACCGGCACCACAATAACAACACAACCAGCACCACAATAACAACACACCCAGCACCACAATAACAACACAACCAGCACCACAATAACAACACACCCAGCACCACAATAACAACACAACCGGCACCACAATAACAACACAACCAGCACCACAATAACAACACACCCAGCACCACAATAACAACACACCCAGCACCACAATAACAACACAACCGGCACCACAATAACAACACAACCAGCACCACAATAACAACACACCCAGCACCACAATAACAACACAACCAGCACCACAATAACAACACAACCATCACCACAATAACAACACAACCATCACCACAATAACAACACACCCAGCACCACAATAACAACACACCCAGCACCACAATAACAACACACCCAGCACCACAATAACAACACAACCATCACCACAATAACAACACAACCATCACCACAATAACAACACACCTAGCACCACAATAACAACACACCCAGCACCACAATAACAACACACCCAGCACCACAATAACAACACAACCAGCACCACAATAACAACACAACCAGCACCACAATAACAACACAACCAGCCCCACAATAACAACACACCTAGCACCACAATAACAACACAACCAGCACCACAATAACAACATAACCAGCACCACAATAACAACACAACCAGCACCACAATAACAACACAACCAGCCCCACAATAACAACACACCTAGCACCACAATAACAACACAACCAGCCCCACAATAACAACATAACCAGCACCACAATAACAACACACCCAGCACCACAATAACAACACACCCAGCACCACAATAACAACACACCCAGCACCACAATAACAACACACCTAGCACCACAATAACAACACAACCAGCCCCACAATAACAACATAACCAGCACCACAATAACAACACAACCGGCACCACAATAACAACACAACCCGCACCACAATAACAACACAACCAGCCCCACAATAACAACACACCCAGCACCACAATAACAACACAACCATCACCACAATAACAACACAACCGGCACCACAATAACAACACAACCAGCACCACAATAACAACACACCCAGGACCAATTTCTCTTAGCCGGGACGCTCTTCAAAACTAGATTTTTTATCTCTCAATGTACCTTCCTGGTTCTACAAACGGTCCCAAAAAATGTGAATTAATTAATAAAAATGTAATAAATGACACAGAATGTTTCTTATGTGTGAAGATGTTTTGTCGCCATGGGGACTCCCCCATTCAAAGCTCACCCCTCCCATACCTGGCCCCTACTGCGAGACCCCTCCCCTCCAAACCGTTGAGGTCCCATTCTGTCATTTCACAGTCATTAGGTTAATAGGACCACATTTCACCTCATGCTGTGGCTGTGGAGAAGAACCCCCCCCTCACACACACACACACACACACACACACACACACACACACACACACACACACACTCACACACACACACACACACACACACACACACACACACACACACACACACACACCTACACACACACACACACACACACACACACACACACACACACACACACACACACACACACACACACACACGCTGGAGCCTCCAGCCTGCAGCACCCCTACATGCTCTCCCCAAACAGTGTCATGAATTAGAAAATAGGAGTCCACACACACACGCACACACACACATGAACATACACACACACTGACCACCTCTCATTAAAACACACACACACACACACACACAGACACACCGCCTCTCTTTCAAACAAGAACACACACTCACACACACACACAAACAAACAAACACAAACACACACACACAAAGACAGCAACTATTTTCTTTACAAAAAAAAAACCATTACAATAAGGGTACAATAAACCAAATATTAACATTAGTTTATGCAGTAATAAGCTTTTATTAACTAAGAATTAACCAACACTTAATTAACCATTTTCTAACTGTCTAGTAATCAACTAATGTCTTCATGTTTACTAATGGTATTCATGCTAACTAAGGTATTCATGCATTCAATATATAATGGGGTTAGGTTTGTGGTGAACTCTAACCCGAAGGGTTCAGCCTTGAGGAGCGTTAGGTTAACCCTGACCATATTAACGAATGGATCATTTAATACCTGATTCAACAGTAACACCATTAGTGAATGAAGACTAGACCATTACATAACTGTTGGGTAATTGTCATTTCACAAATATTACTGCATTAACTAATTTTAATTAATGGTTAATTATTATACCCAATAATGATGGAAACATGTCAGAGAGCAAAGATGTCAGTATACATAGAAAGAGCAAGCCATGTGACAGACCCCCCATCTCCATGTCTGCTCGGGTCCTCCCTCCTCGTGCACGCTCCTGCACGTGTGCAGTAGCCTTGCCGGCCTGGACTGCTGGTCATCGGGCAAGCGGGCCAATCACAGCCCCCTCACGGCTGAGGGAGGTGGCGGGTCGGTGGCAGAGATAAGAGTCATGGAGCTTACGGGCCTCCGAGGGGGCGGCCACAAACCTGATTAGTGGACTCGGTGGGCAGGATTACAGCTCGCCTCTAAGTCTCTAAAGAAGAGAAGAAGAAAGTCGAACCCCCTCGGGAGTCATGGTGGGTCGCCATCATGACTCCTTTCTATAGCTTATATAGAGAGGGGACGGCACCGGCCTCTGCCCGGAGCAGTCAGGGTGAGGCGTCTTGCTCAGGGACACTTCGACGCTCAGCTAGGAGGAACCGGGGATCGAACCCGCAACCTTCCGGGTACCAGCAAACTCTCTCTACCTCCTGAGCTTCTGCCTCCCCGGTGTCTGTCCTATGCCCTGTATGTACAGACACACGGACGGTCTCCTCTGAGTCTGCACAGACACCAGGACGGTCTCCTCTGAGTCTGTACAGACACCAGGACGATCTCCTCTGAGTCTGTACAGACGACAGGACGGTCTCCTCTGAGTCTGTACAGACGACAGGACGGTCTCCTCTGAGTCTGTACAGACGACAGGACGGTCTCCTCTGAGTCTGTACAGACACCAGGACGGTCTCCTCTGAGTCTGTACAGACGACAGGACGGTCTCCTCTGAGTCTGTACAGACACCAGGACGGTCTCCTCTGAGTCTGTACAGGCGACAGGACGGTCTCCTCTGAGTCTGTACAGACGACAGGACGGTCTCCTCTGAGTCTGTACAGACACTAGGATGGGTCTGGCTACACCAGCTAGATCAACTACACAGTATAGTATAGTATAGTAGCTATGTGGTATGGTACAGCATAGCATGTGGTATCTGTATGAACAGTATAGTATAGATAAGTATAGTATAGTTGTGTGATGAACAGTATAATACAGATAAGTATAGTTGTGTGGGACAGTAGAGTATAGTATATGGTATAGCTGTATGAACAGTGTAGTATAGATTAGTATAGTATATTTTTATGGACAGTATAATAGAGGAAAATATGAGATTTGTGATGATATTCATTGATGGAAATGACGAGTAGGCTATAGAAAAACATAGGAGATATGTTTGTTAAATGCGCACTTATAAGAAAAAGGTATGTAAATATATAAATATATGTAAATACTTAACATTGATCGTGATAATGGTTAAATTGACTGTAAGAAGGGGATAGGGACCTACAAGCTTTTGCTTCACTCTTCTCCTTTTTATTTTTTTATGTAATAGGACTATTTAATTTTGTTATATATGTCTATGTTGATTCTTAAATATATTTTTTGTTAATGTCTACATGTTCAATAAAATAAAATAAAATAAAAAAATATAATAATACAGTACTGTACCATTATAGCTGTATAGTATACAGTAGGCTATAGCATAGTACGGTATAATATAGCAAAGTTTAGCGCAGTGCAGCATAGTTTAGTGAAGCATAGCATACGCAGCACAGGACAACATAGTGTGACATTAAGGATGGGTAAACATGTGAGAAAGACGATTCTTTAGTTCCGCAATGCTTGTATGGATTATCAGGTCAACTCAAAAATATTTTTAAATAAAACATTTTCAGCAAGAAAAGTCAATGTCATTTGGATGGAGGCAAGTGAATGATACGCTGTCTACAGAGGACGCTGTAGTATATTAGCCTGCAGTCACATCGACTCCATTCTGTTCTGTTAGGGCAGGTTAATGACCCAGACCCACACTGGAACTTAAATTTTTTTTAAACACACAAAAGATTAAATCGCACAAAAAAAAGCCTTATATCGTAGCGCAATATTCCCCGTATTTACAGAATTGCAGTACAGATGGCATCGGCACTCAAAGATCATTGTGATATGATATTATGAGGTCCCTGTTGACTCCTGTCCCTACAGAAAAAAACGTAGCATACTGCTGTACAGCCTATCTGGTACAGAACAGCAGCAGAACATTGAAGTTTAGAATGGTCCTGACGACACTGTAGCATACTGCACTACAGCCTGTCTGGTACAGAACAGCAGCAGAACATTGAGTGTAGAATAATCCAGAACAGATTATGGCTCAGTACAGAGGTCGCTGCAGCACACTGCTCCAGTGTGTGTGTACGGGTGGGTTGAGTGTGTATGCATATGGAGAGAGATCAGAGTTGTTTACAGAGATCTCTGTATACAAATACACAGGAGGAGGCTCCTGTGATGTTCTGTCATCCAAACAAAACCCACGGAAGGAAGGAAGTGTTCTGCTGGCTAATTGGGAGAGAGCTGTGGTGACTGGGTGAGTGGGGGGGTACAGATGAGCAGAGATCCAAGCACTGCCAGCCCACCCTCACCCCTCACACACACATGACCCCCCTCCCTCTCTGATCATTTCTGATTAGTGGCAAGAAAAAGGAAGATGAAACGAGAGAGAGAGCGAGCGAGAGAGAGAGAGAGAGAGAGAGAGAGAGAGAGAGAGAGAGAGAGAGAGAGAGAGAGAGAGAGAGAGAGAGGCTTGAGTATGCAAGTGGGGAGAGAGGGTTGGAGAAATTAATATCACATACGCATATTCCACTGCTTCCGACTGAGGCATTTCCAACTCCCAGATATGAGCAAAATGTAATTTGCGGCACAATGGCTAAACATGTCATAGAGAGGCAAGGCCGGGCGAGGCTACACATCAATCACTCCACCGCTGGAGGACTGAGTTCAGGGCTCTGATAGTTTTACAACCGGAGCATTGCAACCATAGGGGCGATAGGGGCAAGGCATGTACCCCGTGGGAGAGGCTGGATATTTATTCATGCTTTTAATACATGAAATTAATTTGCATCAAATGACTCTTCTCATCATGCTGTATAACCGAGGGGGCTGATGGCCTTGTGTGTGTGTGTGTGTGTGTGTGTGTGTGTGTGTGTGTGTGTGTGTGTGTGTGTGTGTGTGTGTGTGTGTGTGTGTGTGTGTGTGTGTGTGTGTGTGTGTGTGTGTGTGTGTGTGATGCCATCAGAGTGTTCTGAACAGAACTCCTGCAGTGATCCTGAACTTCTATCTTTGGGGGACAGATAGGGCTGCAATAACCCAAACATAAAATGCTTCTTTTTTTTTTACATTAAATACATTTAAATAAACATCAAATGAAAACACACAAATATATATGAGGCTATCGCTCCTTGACAAAGCTCTGAGTGCACCACATTCTTCCACATTAGTAGTTCATAAATATTGATGTCTTGTGAAACTCATATTCTTGTGAATATGAGCCTACCAACGAAAGTTGTACATGAGGCCCCATTTCTTAATCTAAAGAACATCATAGTTATTGAATCTATCTCACCAATAAACTCCTAAACCCACTCAGGACTTGTGGAGTGCTGATCCTCTCAACGCTTGCTATATTGGTTCCCCAACCTGTTAGAGTCCAGGCCCACAAAACCAGGAGCCAGGCCCCACCAACCATACCAGGAGCCAGGCCCCACCAGCCATACCAGGAGCCAGGCCCCACCACCCATACCAGGAGCTCAGGGCCCACCACCCATACCAGGAGCCAGGCCCCGCCACCCATACCAGGAGCCAGGCCCGTCCACCCATACCAGGAGCCAGGCCCCACCACCCATACCAGGAGCCAGGCCCCACCAGCCATACCACCAGGCCCCACCAACCATACCAGGAGCTCAGGGCCCACCACCCATACCAGGAGCCAGGCCCCCACCACCCATACCAGGAGCCAGGCCCCACCACCCATACCAGGAGCCAGGCCCCACCACCCATACCGGGAGCTCAGGGCCCACCACCACCCAAAGCAGGAGCTCAGGGCTCTCCATGTCAGGGCATGATGGAAGAAGCCGTTTCTACTAGGACGAGGCTAGTAGCACTTGTTTGCACAATTTCACACAATGTAGACTGTGAGGAAAGTATCACATGGATACACTACAGGTCCATACAAATCGGACACACAATTGCAGTATTTGTCGCACATAAATATTGAAATGGAGCACAAAATCTAAATAATCAATAATAAAGATAACATCAACATAGCCTAACCTATGGCGGGGGTTCTGTATTAAATGGGACAGAGTGCCATGTATACCTATAGCCTCACGGCACAAGGCACTGGGAACCTTTGCTCTCACTCCACACTCTTCCAGCTTTAACCGGATGTCCTCCCACATCGAAAGTCTACATTTTCTGTTCCTCATCAGTCAGTAAATTGGCATTTACATTTTATTCCCATTAATGATTATCCATAAAAACGTTTAATTTTCCTTTTAGTTTCCTTTTGAGTATTTTGATGTCCTTCGAAGTTGAGGTAGAGGTGGACACTTGTTGGGGTTCCCTTGGGCCCAGCTGGAACTAGGAACAACCTGTGTGTTGTGTGTGTGTGTGTGTGAGTGTGTGTGGTGTGTGTGTGTGTGTGTGGTGTGTGTGTGTGTGTGTGTGTGTGTGTGTGTGTGTGTGTGTGTGTGTGTACGTGCGCAGCATGGAGGGCATGTCACAGGAGGGGCAAAAGGAGCAAGCCAAGCACATCCAATTTCAATATGCAAATGTTATCGGGAGGGGGGGGCACGCTAATTACTATTGTTTCTCTCTCTCTGCCTTCCTGAAATTAATTTAATTTCATCCTGCAAATAATTAAATTCACATGTCTCCGTCTAGAGAAAAGGTTTACAGAGGGAATGAGCGATGACAGATTAATAGGTTAATTAATAGGGACATTTGTTTTTTGTTAACAAAACAACAAATAATTTACAAAGGGATCGAGAAAGAAACCTTTCCCTCCAAAGCATTGTGACCGGTTCCCCTTGTGGGAGCGGGACCGCATCACTGGGATCACACAGCGTTCCTGGGGGGTTACTGGGGGACCTGCTGGTTTTATGGGGACCTGAGAGGTTTTATGGGGACCTCGTACTTTAATCAGGACATAGCGGTTTTATGGGACCCTCCCCTGCTCGTCCCCATCCCGCAGCAAAGCAGCCTCATCTGGCAGCTGAACCACCAATAGGAGCAGCTCTGACGGTGTAAAACCACCTCCGCCATGAGGCTCAGGAGAGAGAAAGCGTTCTCCACCCCTTGGCCCAATCAAGAACAAACAAAGAGACTTGATTCTTAATCCCAGGCAGCTCATAGCCGTCAAGGCAAATCATCCCTGAAATGAGTTCAACCAGGCGTTAGTCAGGGCCCCCTTAGACGGACCCCCCCCCCCCCCCTTCCTCCGTCCCCCCAATCCAACGCTCCCAACGTCGTGTCACGGTTCACCGGCCCAGAGGCCCCTAACGAGATACTGAAGGCTAACAAAGGAGAATGCTGCTTGAGCCGCACCCCTCCCCCACAGCCCTCCACTTAAGGCTTTCTGACGAATCACAACTCACACATGCCCATATGCACGCATTCAAACATTCACACACGCACAAACACACACACACACACACACACACACACACACACACACACACACACACACACACACACACACACACACACACACACACACACATACTTTCTTTTTTTATTGAGAAGTTTATTGAGCAGGGACAAATACATTGTATATTGTTTCATATAAAATATAAAATAGATGCCATGCATACAGGTTTCTAGTCAGGGCTAATTTGCAACCCCTGTACCTGGTTAGGCCTTTACTAAAAGTTACACATGAATAAAAATACAGAAGACATCATATACAGGAGACATAAAGACAAAAACAAGGGACAATGATTAATGCGTGCACACATTCATGCATACACACACACACACACACACACACACACACACACACACACACACACACACACACACACACACACACACACACACACATTCACACACACACACACACGTTCACACTTACTCACCTTACTCCTTCCTAGGCTCCATTTACATTTCAATAAATGAAATACAAATCCAATCCAATCCATTTCAGTAACTATGGGGGGTTGTTGTGTGGGGGTCAAACTGCTGGTTTTGCGGTAGACGCTGAGCTCGCTGTGTCTCTTCCTCTCCTCTTCGCCCTACCCTGGGAGCAGGACAAGGCTGATGGCATATGGATTTTTGTTAATTGTCTGATTCTAACAGAGTTATCTCTGGAGGGGCCAGATGCTTTCAAACAGCGTTTGGGCACTGGAATCAGATTGAGATGAGTGTGAATGGAGGGCACATGTATTGGAAAGAGAGCGTTTCCAGCTTGCATTTGCTCTCAAGCGGTCATAATCATATTAATTTTCCATTTTCACAATAACACTTTGTTCTCCAACATCGGATGCCTAATTAAAACTTAAATTGATAATAAAGGCGGAATAAAGGAGTTGCTTTCTGCCATGCTCAACATGGGCATGGTGACAGACAGCTTGCCTATCAACTAACTTGTGTAACAGAAACACGATCCAATCAGCACTGAGTAACACACTGCATTGTTCCCAGCACCCACACCCCCTTCACCGTCCAAAAGAAACCAGCAATTACCATGAATAACATGATTTAATTAGGATAGACTAATTAACATTACGAATTACAATTGACCATTGTGCAATTAAAAATGTGCCCAAACAGATCCAACAGCTGTAGTTCCACCCACGCCCTGCCTGTCGTTCTTAACCCTGGTCTGGGCCTAGTGGGAAGGAGGGACAGAGACTCTAGCCTCTACAAACTCTTACAAAGCTTTATTAAGGTCTTTGAGACCAGCCCTTCCATCTCACATGATGTACGTATGCAGACGCCGTGTTAAATCTGTGCTGTGGTGTGTTTTTTGTGTGTGTGTGTGTGTGTGTGTGTGTGTGTGTGTGTGTGTGTGTGTGTGTGTGTGTGTGTGTGTGTGTGTTGTGTGTGTGTGTGTGTGTGTGTGTGTGTGTGTGCGTGCGCGTGTGTGTGTGTGTCTGTCTGTGTGCGTGTGTTTGTATGTGTATGTGTGTGTGCGTGTGTGTGTATATGTGTGTCTGTGTGTGTGTCGTCT
>NC_082403.1:14964051-15019051 GCF_031168955.1 Gadus macrocephalus
TTGGACGTGCCTCACAGTTAGCTAACACAAACTTCATGGTAACAATTATGTACAATGAAAAAGGTTGTGAAAAGTATTATCTATACACACTATATATATAAATATAGGTATTTATGTACTGTACATATTTAATTAGCCCGGTATCAGGTTGCAACTCCTGAACTCACAAATCAATCACTAAATAACTCAGTCTTAAGGCCATCGTCCTGCCCAGGATGTTTAGCTCTGAATACATAAAATACATTCATTAATGCAGATGTTGAAAGAGGCTCAAGAAAGGGCAGCACAAACTAGAAGCTGTCTTTAAATGCTCTCAACACCTCAATACGAAGTAAGATGCATGAGCATATTTATATATATGACAGAGACCATTGACATCAGAGTAAAGCGCCTGAGAGATTGGTAGTCAATGTGCGGTCTGTTTCTCATTATGTATTTTCTCTGACTATGGGGGCCCTGAAAATGACACTTGTGCTGAGTGTGCACATCAAAGATTAGCCTATAGGCCTCCAACACACACACACACACACACACACACACACACACACACACACACACACACACACACACACACACACACACAAACACACACACACACACACACACACACACACACACACACACACACACACACACACACACACAGATGGATGCTCTGCGAAGAAACCATTAACAACAACACGTGACGCAGGTCAACTTAGCTGGGAGACGACCCTGGGGTGGGGGGGGTTTGTACTATGATGTTGTAGTGTTGTAGAGAATTAAAAGAACCAGAAGGTACCTGGATCAAACCGACACACACACACACACACACACACACACACTCACACATTACATAACGGCGGTACAGTCTCTGTACGAAGGTGTGTAGGCGTGAGAAGCTGAGCCGCTGAGGTCTGCGGCTCAGAGATAAAGCCACCTGTAAAACACACACACACACACCACAACACACTCGCACATGCACACACACTCACACACACACACACACACACACAGCACAACACATACACATACACACACAAACACCGAAACACAACAACACACACACGCACACACACACCACAACACACACACACACACACACACCACAACACACACACACACACACACACCACGACAAACACGCTGCTGAGCAAAACCAATTATGGAGACACAAGGGGGGAGAGACACACAGGGGGATAGAGAGAGAAAGGGAAGGTGTGTGTGTGTGTGTGTATGTGTGTGTGTGTGTGTGTGTGTGTGTGTGTGTGTGTGTGTGTGTGTGTGTGTGTGTGTGTGTGTGTGTGTCTGTGTGTGTGTGTGTGTGTGTGTGTGTGCGGGATTAAACATGCTAGGAAAGAGAACCCAAGCCATGTGGTGGACAGTTGTTATCTTGCCGCATAATGTCTAAAACGAAACGGCGATTCGACTATTAAAGGAGAAGTCGACTAAATGGCTTTCTCTGGAAGATTCAAGACACGGCAGAATAATAGCTTGTTGTTTCAAACACGTCGGTGGGACAGTAATTGTAGAAGAATACCATAAATATATTTCCTAATCCAATGCAAACATGATGCCTGGGGCATGGGGAATCAACCAAAGGCCTTTATCATATTCAAACCATTCTTCCTTTGCTAACTAACTCAATGCTTCAGTATCCATTGAGGGTTGGCTAAGGTTAGACAAGTCTCACTGCCTCACGAATGCCCCAGTAGTAATGCACCGGGGCCTTTGGTGTACTACATGCAGCAGCCAATGCATTTAAATCAGTTCTACATCCCCACACGATACATATAAGTGCTTACATGTGAAGACAATTACAATGTTGTTGGCTTTCAACATAGGTCTACCAACTGATAGCCTGACAAGCTAATTATAAATATACAATGACAACCAATTACCTTTAAACCCATCGTTCAGACCCAGTTAATTGGCCACTTAACTCTCCACAGGAAAGGCCCTCATAACTACAACGACAACGCAGAGAAAGCAGAGCAAACATCGGTGCTGCAACCAAAGCCCTCCCCGGCCTCGGTGATGCAGCGAGTGCGGATAGCAATGAATGAACGCTCCCTGAGACGAGGCCAGGGGGAAACTGGGCATTAATAATGGAGTGCAACACCTTGCCTTTCACACTGTACAGGCCCCCGGGGGACCCAAGGGCCCGAGAGCCATCACAGTGACATCACCTGGACGGAGTGAGAAATCATTAACCCCCTGACCATCACCAGACCTGCCCCCTCTGCCCCTGATGACTAACACAGGTTTGTTAATGTGACCAATCAGAAAGCAGTCTAGCGTGATCGAAATTAACGCCGGTGACAAAATGACATTGTCGCCGGTCTCCGCAGATCTTTGATCAGTGACATGTGTCTGGACACAAAATGATTAAAACGATTCGTCTTCACTGTACCCTGACCAAGTGTCATCGATTCACCCCCCTGCATGTGAAGGTGTGTTGAGTATTTTCACCATAGGAGAGAACAATAAGTGGGAGGTTCTCTTCCCCCCATGGGAACTGGAATAGAGGTCAGAGTTTATTAGAATATATAGAGCTTTTGACCAGGTAGCCTATATCTAGAATACACAAATGGTTAGATATATAAACATATTTATATTTATATGTCAATAAATATATATATATACATATATGTACATTGTTTCAAATAAAGGGAAAACAGTTCTTAATGGTGCATCAAATACCCTGATTAAAGGTAAAATTCTAATATCTCTCTCTCTCTCTCTCTCTCTCTCTCTCTCTCTCTCTCTCTCTCTCTTTATGATGCAGTATTACATATTAAAGCTCATGGAAACTGTGTTTGTTCTTTTTTGTGAAGACTATAATGACTGTTCTTAGCTGAAGGAAAGACAATCCGGTATGCCTGGTCGATTCTCCTCCATAACGCGTCTCTATCTACCTGTGCGGTCATAATTAGCAGCGTGATACCTTTATATTCCTAACCGGAAAGTTTGGGTTCGGAAAATAAAGATCTCCCAGGCCTCAGACTCCCTCTCCTCTCCAATCCATACAAGAGAGGCTCATGTTCAGAACGTATATATATATGAAGTCCCCTGGGTCTACACCAGACAGCCGTGATTCATATAAACCTTGAGCAAGGACACTGAGCCAAGTCTAGCAGAGCTGGAGTCACTCTGACTGCTTATCACTCTGCTGATGTTCTCTCCCTAATGGAAAATATGTGCATCTGTTGTCTTTTTATTGTAGTACTCGTATAGTTTTACTCCAGCAAAGGAAAATCATTTAGGATGTTTGCTGAAATTTAAATGTGTGGACTGCATAAGCTTTCAGTGTTTGGTTATGCAACTAAAACGTCAAAGTGTAGAAGTATGTGGGCTGTATAGTTAGTTAAAGGCAGTGAGAGAGACTGTTTGGAGCCCTTCGGCTCGTGTTTTAGTTAATTAACTTCAGTGTTTCACAGCAGAAATGCCTGGCTTCTGGCATCAGACTCACTTCCTCCTGTTAGCACTCATTTAACATGTCTTAATCTTCTGTCTCCTAAACCCTTTTATTTAGTTGAAAATGTATCTTCCTTCACTTGATCTCTATAAATTCGATCTAAACATTTATTGGGAAACGTTGCAACAATTTGGATAACATATGTTTGCATTGCCCGCAGGTGATGCTAAGTCATGTTAAGGGTAGCTTCTATTTCTTCTAGAAGCATTTCTTGGTCATTTGTCGGAATTCTCACATCTTGTCGACAGAAATCAATAAATCAAATGCCCTGACAGAAATAAGAGATGTGGTATCTTTGGCTGTCACAGGCCTGTAATAAGACTGTCCAATCGTCTCATTCAATCATCTCATCATCCCAAAGGAAATGATGGGAATATGTACTTGTCTGTCCTCCTATCCGCCTACCTACCTGTGTGTGTGAACTGGGCTTCCACTGGGCTAGGAAGACCTGTGGTTAAAGCTAGCAAGCTAGCTGTGTGTTTTTTGGCAGTGACTTTGGCGGGAGATCTGAAGGGAGCAGGTTTCTATCAGAATGAAGCTGCATGGTTCCTCAAAATTGCGGTATGAAAGGTTTGCTTTTGCGGGGCAAAGGGGCTTATTTGAACTGGGAATATGTTGGCAGCTTGTGTTGCATTAACAAAAGGACCTTCAAGCTATCACTTTGACGATTAAAAGTTGAACTCATGAATGTTTCATTCTTTAGCTGTACCCTGAAACATGAGACAGCAGGTAGTTTATTTTGGGGGGTTTGCCTCAGCTACTGTGTTCTTTCCATTGCCCCGAACAACCGCACACACATGGAAATACATACAAACACAAACAGACACACACACACAAGTCTTTGACACTTTGTTCTAGTGGCGGGGGGGGGGGGGGGGGGTTGGCGACCTCCAGCTTGTGAGGGGAAGTGGTTCTGATGTCACGGCCCAAACCAAAGGTCATCTCAAGGAGAGACCGAATCCCGTCCTCCCTCGTACATAATCAGCCATCAGCCCCTATGCAGGTCTACAATGGGCCTGAGGCTGAGGGGGTGATCTCAGCATTAGGCCCAATCAGTGGAGGGCTCTTCAAGGTAATCGCTGGCTCCAGCCTCCTGTTGGCTCTGTCTCATCAGGGCTGCTTGACTGGAGGGCAGCAACAGAGTCTGGAGGTCAAACGAGCCTGGAACCCCTTTGTGGGCGGTGACTTACCACTGCCCAACCTCTCACCTGCAGGGCTCTTCATTAATAGATCATATAGGTAGTTGGATTCATTTGAATGATTCTTTTATGTATTAAGCTGCGTCATATGCCACTTAGTATCGCAACGCCAATAGTTGGAATACTATTACTGCTACTGCTGATATTACTGCTTTCCCATTCATGGTAATACTAATGAATCATGAAGTCAAATATCTATTGATGATAATTGTTAATTAAATATTAGTGAATTAACTAATAGTTCATTAACAGTAAACTATGGTAGAGTATTAATTTACTAATGGTGTACCTGTTTGATAAACGATAGCGGTCAACCCTAACCAACTTACCCTATAACCTTACCCCTCACCTCCCATAATAATGTTCATTACTGCATGAACTAATGTTTATAAATGTTTAATTATTATGCCCTTAAGGGACCAAATATAAAAGTATAAAGCGATAATATAGCTTTATATTTCAGAGGGCTTCTGTGACATAGGCCTTAAGTTGCAAGGAATGGAAAAGACTCTTCAGCATTCTCATTCTTCCTGTCTAAGCATCCGAGCCGTTCCTCACCTCCCAGGCCCACAGGCCCGGACCACCACACTGCATTGACCCCGCTGACGCGGAACGAATGAATTGACCGCTGGAATGGCGGGATGAGTGATCGCACCAGGGCCAGCCTTTTGTGGATGAAAATACAATGCAGCAAAAACAATATCATCCCGCATTGCCTGGCGGTCGGTGTAGACAGGGGCAGTGATGGGACCGATTCGCAGTGATTAGACGGAGGGCTCGAGCCACAGGGCTGATTGGATGAGCAGCGAGCGGCCGACCACAGTCGCTGAGTAACACATGGAAGCTCGCCACTGTGCAGCACGCACGACCACAACACGACCCCCCCCACCCCCCCCCCCCCCCGCGCTTCCTGTTGGGGGGGGGGGGGGAGACAGTCAATCTAATTCTGACAAGCAGCAAGAATGGAATAAACAACTGAGACTGCAGCTCTTACCCCACCACACGTTCAAGATGAAGACTTCTAGTCCATGAATTAATGTGTAAACATAAAAAAAATACATAAACATGGATTCAAAGAAGCCAAAGTTAACAAGGAAAGTCAATTCCTAAAGGTCCTTCTCAATGGTGTCCTCTGCTCCTTGAACTAGGTCTTGAACTTCAACATAGCTCCCAGTCATACGGTTCACTGTGCTGCTCTCTCCCCCTTCCTCTCTTGTGATGGCACGGCAGCCATCACAACATAACCATTAGACATGAATAAACACAACACAAAAAACGATTTAGCGCCAAACCAAACTCAGGGTTGGATGTTACGAGGTGCTGCAGAATATAACAATGGTTAGTTCCAAGTATTGGCGCCTTAAGTGTAAACTCAGTTAAGCACATCAGTTCTACAGCTGTGCCTCTCCTAGCTCTTCGCAGCAGCATCCTGTGAAGGCTAAGTATATATGAAGTCTTCCATATACATGGTGGATACCAAAACAATAATCCTATCAATTGCAATAATGTTGCAATTAATGCATTAGAATTATAAAACAACCTGACTCGATGAAATATTAAGAGATTCCCTTTAAGCATCCAATAAACCATATAAAATGGTCAAAATGAAATGTATTCAAAATGGGATAGAGAACATGAGTACTTATTTTGACCTATGGACCAGTGTCCTCATGTGCAATTGGCCTTTTCTTTTCTTTGTTTTTCTTTGTTACCATACATCTCTGGCTCAACACTTGAAGGATGCTGGTCATAACCCGAAGTAACTCCCAAAATATATATCATCAAGTATATCGAACAAATGTCACAGCATGGGTGTTGCATCAATAAGGTCTGGTTGATTTTTTTTTAACATCAAAATATGTCATAAGGTCGATAGAATACGTGGTTTTAAATACATCAGAAAGAAAATAAAATGATAAATTGAACCTAATTGAATATGTGTAACAATCCATGTACAGATCATCTCGAGCTGGGTTCATAATTATAAACAAATGGCGCCCCCTTGTGCAAATACGTTGATAAGAATAACCTCTATGTTGATCTTAAAATATGATCGTATTTCCAATCATGACTCCCGTCAAGTTTCAAATCATACAATTTAACACATGCAAATCTCACAAAATAAAATCTTTAATCGCTGCAGTTTTACCATCGAGGCGTTCGAAGCCGCCGTCGGTATGACGAGCAAAGCGCGCATGCGCGAGACGTCATGACGTCTCGCACATGCGCTGTTTGCTCGCCAAACTAACAGTAAACACACAACACGTCCATGAGTAACGTTAACGCTGCTGCTGACCGCCATTAAGCTTGACTATTAAACGGCCGCATATCGGTAAGTAGACACCGTCGACGGGGTTGAGGTTTAAGTGTACACAACGTACTTTAGTCCCGTCCTGAGCCGGGGAGGCGGTCTGCTGTCGGGGTCGTTGATCTGCAGACACTTTAATGTGACAGGAGCTCAGCTAGCTAATGACGTACTATCACTAGATCACTACAACTGGAGCTCAGACTTCTTCTATATAATATCATGATATAATATAATATAATCATCTATCTATGTGTCCCACCTGGTGCACGACACTATAACTTGACTAGAGCTCACTGACCATCTGGGGGTTAGTCATGTATCCTCCCATGAACTCCTGTGTCTCCTCCTCCCCTATGTCCTCCTGTCTCCTATCGTATGTCCTCCTGTCTCCTCCCCTATGTCCTCCTGTCTCCTATCGAATGTCATCCTGTCTCCTCTCCTCTGTTCTCCTGTGTCTCCTATCCTCCGTCCTCCTGTGTCTCCTATCCTCTGTCCTCCTGTGTCTCCTATCCTCCGTCCTCCTGTGTCTCCTATCCTCCGTCCTCCTGTCTCCTCTCCTCTGTCCTCCTGTCTCCTCTCCTCTCCTCTGTCCTCCTGTGTCTCCTATCCTCCGTCCTCCTGTGTCTCTTCTCCTATGTCCTCCTGTCTCCTCTCATATGTTCCCCTTTGTCTCTCCTATGTGCTCCTGTGTCTCCTTTGTCCTCCTGTGTCTCTCCTTTGTCATCCTGTGTCTCCTCTCCTATGTCCTCCTCTATCTCCTCTCCTCGTAAACATTACACTGCTGCATACTTAAAGCTGGGGCAAGCTGTTTGTATGAGAAGCTTTTTTGTGTCATATTGGTGTGAAATCTCTGTGTCGCGACTCGCGAGAGTAATCGATGTGCTATCGACAGCCTCTCCTGGCTGTCCAAGGCCTGTATCAGAGGAGAACTGTACTCTTTAAAGATTTCTGTCCACTAGGGGACAAACACCCTGTGTTGTAAAGAGTGACATGTAAGACTACTCCTGCATATTTAGTTCACCCAGAAATGGGCCAGCAGTGTTTGCACTTTGTCACTTAACTTCTGCTGCTTGACTTCAGGGAGTGAGGATCATTATGAGATAAGCTTTAGCAACAGAAGAGGTGCAGATTTTGCAATCAGTACTGGCCCACAGACTATAGGGTGAGACAACTACAGAATAATGCTATTCCTCAAGCCTTAGTCCATCCACACTTGTCATTTGACCATATCCTCACCTTGTCAGTGTTCTATGTGCCATCTTTGGTTTGGATCATTTCAGAGTCTAGCGCTCTGGCTGGTTCCTCCAAACCCCCAGCCGTAACAGTGTGGTTCCTTGTAGGTGTGGCTATGGGGAAGTCCTTCTCCCTCTTTGCTAAGCATTCATGCAGCGGCGATCGAACTCTTCTGGAAGATGAGGCCAAGGATGAGGACGGTGAAGGGAAGGATGTGTCCCAGTTCCCCTATGTGGAGTTCACTGGGAGGGACAGCGTCACCTGCCCCACGTGTCAAGGGACTGGGAGGATTCCCAGAGGTAAGGAGAAGAAACGTCGACCACATAAACATGCATAAGGATTTGAAGAGGGCTTCACACTATTGACAACTTGGCATTCCACATGCTTTTAATATCCAGAAATTGTTTTGTGTTTGATAAGTGGCATTGTAGTGAAAAAAAAATGATACCTATGACCGGCAAGAAATGAGAAAGAAAAATCCCCCAAAAAATGTTGTCATATATTACGAAGAGCTTGGCTATGATGTATGTGGGGTTGGCCAATATTTGATGCCATTGTTGATTATGAATATACCAAATCCTCACTGCTTAGTAAAAACATGATGGTTGGGTTTTCAGGCCAGGAGAATCAGCTGGTTGCATTGATTCCATACAGCGACCAACGGCTGAGACCCAGACGAACGTAAGTAAACCATTTAACTCTCTTGATTCATGTACGGGATGCGGATGAGTGACGAGAGGCCTGTAAGATGTTCCTCAGAGCCTCCTCTCTTGTCTCATGCTATTAGCCTCCTCAAACTAACCTCCCACGAATCGCAGCGATGTCGTTGTACCCTCCGACATCTGTAGGCTCCAGGAAGCCTACAGATAGAGGCTCATATTGAGATTTAATCGATTTAGTCGACCCCAGCCTTCAGTCTATAACAACAGGATGTACTTCTATGTAGAGTTCAAGGCGTATGATCCCCCCACCCCCCTCTGTGCGCTGGCGTCCCCCAGGAAGCTGTATGTGACGGCCTCGGTGCTGGTGTGTCTGCTGCTGTCCAGCCTGGCCGTGTTCTTCCTGTTCCCCCGCACCATCGACGTGTCCCACGTGGGGGTCAAGTCGGTGTTCGTCAACTACGACCAGGAGAAGCGCATCGTGTACCTCAACATCACGGTGAGCATTCCAATTATTTCATTGACCGCCTCTCGGTGTACGTGCGTTTTGATTGGACCGCATTAGCCGTCAGCTGACCGGTAGGGTGTGACTAGAGCCAGAACTAGCTCCGCCCTTTAGACGGGGGGGGGGGGTCGTAGGGCTGCCGCATGCAGCTGTGTAGGGGTCCACCGTCCACCCCCCGCTACAACTCGTACCCCCCTGAGGGGTCACGGTGCATCACTGGTGGGACACTCTATGTTCGCTAGGGCGTGCAGGGTTTATACCACACAGTGAACCCCTAATGTTTATACCACACAGTGAACCCCTAATGTTTATACCACACAGTGAACCCCTAACGTTTAAAACCACACGGTGAACCCCTAACGTTTAAAACCACAGTGAACCCCTAACGTTTAAAACCACACGGTGAACCCCTAACGTTTAAAACCACACGGTGAACCCCTAACGTTTAAAACCACACGGTGAACCCCTAACGTTTAAAACCACACGGTGAACCCCTAACGTTTAAAACCACACAGTGAACCCCTAACGTTTAAAACCACACGGTGAACCCCTAACGTTTAAAACCACACGGTGAACCCCTAACGTTTAAAACCACACGGTGAACCCCTAACGTTTAAAACCACACGGTGAACCCCTAACGTTTAAAACCACACGGTGAACCCCTAACGTTTAAAACCACACGGTGAACCCCTAACGTTTAAAACCACACAGTGAACCCCTAACGTTTAAAACCACACGGTGAACCCCTAACGTTTAAAACCACACGGTGAACCCCTAACGTTTAAAACCACACGGTGAACCCCTAACGTTTAAAACCACACGGTGAACCCCTAACGTTTAAAACCACACAGTGAACCCCTAACGTTTAAAACCACACGGTGAACCCCTAACGTTTAAAACCACAGGGTGAACGACGGCTCATAACATTCTGTCTCTTCAGCTTTACTGCACATCTATTGGTTGGCCCTGACATGATGCGCCAGGTCAAAGTGTGACACGCGTGACTCTACCAAATCTCTCTGGTCCATTCGGCCTCTACAGCGCTGCATGCAGGTGCACTGCCTTTCATCAGATAAACGATACTTCAATCACAGCATATTGGGTGTCCAAACACTCATGGATTAGCAATGATTGCTTCATCTGGTTGCCATGGTAGGCACAAACAAGCAATCCTTCAGCAAACAACACGGCCAACCACTCACATGATTCAACTTAAAATCGCTGTTCATTTCTCAAAGATTTTGCATCATGTAGTACTGACAACAAACTAGACGCAAGGTAAACGTTATTAATGACGTGGTATCTGAGGTGACAAACCTAGAGAGTGGTGTTACAACCTAGCTCAAGTGGCCTTAACCAAAGGTAGACACCACATAATGAAGGTTTAAACTAATATGTTTATGGCACAAAGAAGCTAAAGGTTATTTATTAACCCAACCTGAGCCCAATCAATCCAGGATGAACCGCCAATTGAACTGCTGTAAAAGACGTATTGCATTATGAAGGTATGAAATGTGCACGTCAGTGAATCAGTGGTTCGTGTGAGGGTTAGGTGACGTGGTTAAGGTCTATAAAGGCAGAGAAGAGATAGTTACTGAATGTTTGTGCTTTAAATAGCACACTAAATCAAAAAAAGGATAAATTAGTGTGTGTGTGTGTGTGTGTGTGTGTGTGTGTGTGTGTGTGTGTGTGTGTGTGTGTGTGTGTGTGTGTGTGTGTGTGTGTGTGTGTGTGTGTGTGTGTGTGTGTGTGTGTGTGTGTGTGTGTGTGTGTGTGTGCGTATGTATATATGTGTTTGTATATATAGTATATAATATAAAACCTGATAATATACCTGAATTGAATGGTCTCTGATCTGGTTGTTTTAGGTTATGTTTTTCTAAATGAGTCCTTATTTAGTAAATCAGTTGGTTTGGTTGAATGCTCATTTACTTACCTAAATAGTCTTTAATACAAAAGGAAAAAGAATGGTGAAACCACAGTGGATGGTGATCATGGCTGAAACATGGTGAGGGTCTCTGTCATCCCCCTAGCATAAGTCAGGCACACATCACTTCAGTGGAACCAAGGTAGATCGATTCTTAAATACATTTTATAACATTATTAGTTCTCTGGAAAGCGAATAGGGAAATAACAGCATTATTTGACATGCTGAACTGTGTACTTGTAGACACATTTTGAGAACAGTACAGGTGAACCATACATCCTAATGAAACCACCGATAGTGCACGTGTTCCTTGGAAGATCCTGACCAAGTTCACCTCAATGATTGAGTTATGCACAAATAAGATTAATACAAATATGCGGGCATTATTAAATCAATCACTGGTCAGCTACAGAGGAGCCCAGGGGCTTAAAACGTGGTCACTTTAAGGCCTTCCCTCTTAGGGGATCTGGATCGTTTTGTGGCCAAAGCTCAAAAAATGACATCATTTTAAACTAAGCACTGTCCCAGGCGCTTCCTTTGACCTTCCTCTTACTGCTGTACTGCTAACGGTACACACTTCTAAACTGTTGTTTTAATGTTGTACCTATCAGGAACCTTTTCAAACATGAGCCATACCCGGTTTAATTACGTTTCAGTTAAGCCTCTGTGGGGCGCAGGATACTTTGTGATTCGCCTATCTTGTAGAAATATGGACAAATATATGGGGATTGTCCGACGGCCTAGACATCAGACCTTGGGAGGAGATATTAACAATGCAAGCACATGCTCATCATAATATAAAATGCAGCGAGCCGACCAACACAGACTGCAATCTGCTGAGAGCCCCTACTAATAGGCAAATATGAGGCGTCAGCACAACTTTAGTCTGACGGCTAAACTGTAAACCTTGATGTTTTTGGGAGGTTTCGACGGTAAAAAAAAAAAAGAAAACCTTCACCCAACCGTAGCATGCATTCAAACATAACGTCAGAGCATTTCACTCACTAGTAGCTGACTGATGGCTGTGGCCTTTCCAACAAATGACCCTCTGATGGGAGCCGTTGTAGACGGTACCCCCATCCCCTGCCTACGTGTTTGTGACGGGGAAACGGCCTGTATCCCTCAGAACACCCTGAACATCACCAACAACAACTACTACTCCGTGGAGGTGGCCAACATCACGGCCCAGGTGCAGTTTGCCAAGACGGTGATCGGGAAGTCTCGCATCAACAACATCACGGCCATCAGCCCGCTGGACATGAAGCAGGTGACTGGCTCCACTCCTAGCCTAGCTGCAGCCTGTGGTTTGTACTGTTCTAGAACATTGGTTCTCAAAGTGCGGCCCGCGGGCCAATGGCGGCCCGCAGAAACATTCTAATTCTGGGTTCCTATATTGGCCTCTCAAAGCTTTGAGAACCCCTGTTCTAGAAGGTTTGAAGCTGGCTTCAAACGTCTTCTGAGTGTGTTTGCTTTCCCCCTCAGATCGATTACATGGTGTCGACGGTTCTGGCGGATGAGATGAGCTACATGTAGTGAGTACAGTCCTGCTGACAGGGGGAACAAAGGCACCATTAGGGGGTCACCTGGTGGGATGATCATTTCTGAGCTTGGGTCTCAGGCCGAACAAAGGCTGGGATCTACTGCCCCGATACATATTTGGGATTGGCCGATTGTGTCTCATTGTGTTGCTAAGCAGAATTAGCCATTGAGGTCACTGCTCAGACCCCATCCAGCTTCCTCCCAAATTGGTTTAGTGTCTTTATCAACATGTTGGATCTCTGAATCACCAGCATCACATGACCCCGATCAAAACCCCCGATGTTGGGTGAAGGACGATGAAGAAGATGAATTTAGATCTCAGACCTTGAGGAGTTGTTCATCGTAATGCATTTCTCCCCCCAGTGACTACTGCACTCTGCAGTCCATCAGGGTGCACAACATCGTGGTCATGATGCAGTAAGTATCCGTTGAGCTTGGTGGCTTTTAGTCCACTTACTTTTCATTGTTTTCGTTGTTTAAAGCTCCCCTTTAAAGCTGCAGTAGGGAAGAAGTTTCTATTTAGCTTTTTCCCCAAAAAACTAGCAAGAAATGGACCCACTGAGACACTGTCTGCTGTGAGTGTCTTTGAATGACCAGTGTAGCAGCAGTGCAGAGATATTCCCTTCTAAAGCTCAAAGAGAAAGAGTGTAACCCCTGGCTGTCGATCAACCTTGTTCACACGATTCAAGGCTAGCATAGCTTTTTGAGCATATAGTTTGCTAGCTGGTAGGGCTAGCTGGTTGTAAAGTTATAAGATAACTGATGAGAGTCGGCTTGGCTCAGGAGTTAGAGCGAGTTGACTAGTAAACGGTAGGTTGCTAGTTCGGTCGCAGCTCCACCTAGCTGAGTGTCGAGGTGTCACTGAGCTAGACACCTAACCCTAACCAGTCCCGACGAGAATGGTTGACTCTATCGTCGTTGTATGTAGCTTTGGATAAAGCGTCTGCTAAAGGTCCTAAATGTAAATGTGAGGGGGGAAAGAAGGTGGAGTCCCACTGTGAAATGTGGGAACAAATATCAGCATATAACTAGTCAATAAAACTCACTCTCAGTAGACAGGGGGTCAGTGTCTACATTTCATATGCTATAGCAGAATTCCGACAAAGTAATGGTAGCGATACAAAGCATGTGCTTGTGTACCTCGTTACCCTGTGGAGCGGTTTGTGCGTCGTCCCCCCGTCCTGACCTTGCTGTCCCCCCAGGGTGATGGTCACCACCACGTACTTCGGCCACGCCGAGCAGGTGTCCATGGAGATGTACCAGTACGTGGACTGCGGTGGAAACACCACATCTAACCACGGGATGAGCATACCGGCCAGCTTGTTCCAGCCTTCCCAGTGAACCCCCCCCGTCACCGGCTGCAGCACTCCCTGCCCCCCCGGTGTCATCATCCTCCCTCATCCTCTCGTTCATTTATTCATTCGATACTCATCCCTGACTTAACATTTGTGTTGGTCGTACAGGCCTGTTGTAAAGGCAGCTGGCAACAGGAACCAATAGAAAAGCAGGATGATTCTAAACTTGAACGCACAAAGTATTTTACAAGCTAGAGAGAATGCACCTGAGGCTGCAAATAAATCCACGTGGCGTCCCTCCAACGACGTGCTTTGGGTATAAACTACTGATTAGCGCATTCAAGGACAAATTGATAAGATTGTTGAAAGGTCCGTTATTCCATTTTTGAGCCTAAATAGAATTGCACACTGGGTTGTTCAAGCACAAAGCTTTTGTTTGTTGTTAACCTTGTATAAGCTTTTCCCCTTTCTAGGGAGCACCTTGTTAACACACTTTCTATGTTGAAGCTGCTTCAGCCTTGGGCTATAGCTTTCGTTCAGCAGCTTGGTGGTTATGTTTAAGTATTGACGCCAGGGCCATTACGGGCTGATGAAAGATTTAACTGAAGCCTGTATACTAATATTATTATTATTATTATTATTGATACGAGTGACTTAACCCATTGGAAAGGATGATAATCACTTTAATTTATGACTACTACTAAAACTACTTCATTCACGTAAACACGCGCATGTCAACATGCATTGTTTTAACATTTATATTTGAAAAAGGAAAGTATTATTTTTTTGTGTAGGAGTCTTAACCAATTTGCTTAGGACTGGAAATCACATTTGTATATCACCTTTACAAGATTGTACCAAGTTAACAATATATTAAATGCACATGGATAAATAACTTATTTTCATCTCAACAAGTGAAAGCCCATGAAGCATGTCATTCAGTTTAATTTATTTTTTCTTTCTTCCTTCCAATCACTCTGTTGAGTAGGGTAGCGGAGTGTCATACAACATCAAATACTTACATATTACATATTTTTGACAAGACTTCCACAGGCGTGCCGTGTGTTTGCTTAGCTGAATTAGTTCATCTCGGTATAAAAACACATGGTATTACCTAAGGTATTAGCACCATTTGATCAAGGAAGCAAATAAGGAAAATCTAGGAAATGAAATAACAGATGTGGATGCCTTCTTCCACCTTATATTAAGAACTCAAGATAATATTCTGTGACAGTTCAACGCTTTCCGTTCATGGTCATTTGGATTTCCACATTTCTCATTATTTATAGAAATAAATGTAAAAGGCATACCTTTTACACATTGCTTTGGCTCCTGTGTTTTCTTGCTGTGTTTTAGCTAGGCCGCTCAGGAAGACATCCAGCTACCTGGAGGCCCATCCTCCACACTGGAGCGCTGCTCTGGTACCGACCGTATCTGCATTATTCAGACAACGCCCGCTGGGGTCGAGCCCCCAGCCACAGGAGCAGCCTGATGGAGATCTGATCAATAATATACTTCATTCATAAAACTCCTTCTGCAGAAACATATTGAGTAGTGTCCTGAACAAGACCTGATCACAAGAACTGAGGTCAATGAGCAGCTTCACGCCCCCTGAGAGATTTGGTTCTTGTACAATCGTCAATATGAATATTGAGCTGGTCTGAAAGTTACCTTTGACCTTTGACCCTCCTGGGACACGAAGTTTTGAGCCTGGCAGAATATTTGATGAAGTACGGTCGAGTCACTTCTAAGCGGTTGCATGTACGATTTGAGGGTTAAGAATTTGAAATGTAACCCCCTGTTTCTCAGCAATTGTGTTACTGTGTTGATATTCACACACCTGATGAAGATCCCCCAAACAATCAGGGGAGGTAGCCCTGATTGGCCAGGAATGATTCAGGACCCATGCCAAATCTAAACAGGCTCATAGAGAGACGGCGCCGTCACCTGGCCCAGACGTTGTTGTGGTGCTGTCCTCTTACTGGCTCTCAGATCAACACTCAGTTTGAGCGTTGATCTGTTGTTTGTCTCAGCGCTGCATCGTCCCCACTCCATCCACCTCTCTGTGTGTTTGGTAGGATACTATTAAAGTAAGACGTGGGCCATGCTGCAGTTCATGTCCTCCTTGTCACCGTTCTCTGGGACAGAGGAGAGGAGGTCCAAAGGCTAGTGCAGAATCATTTGAGGCCTTCTTATTCCTTCTGTTTCTAATAGAGACTTGACCAGGGAATCCGGCGTACTTGTAGACAGGGTGAAACATATGGGAGGGTTGGAGACCCCTTGATTGACCCTTGTGACCCCCTGAGAGCCTCTCCAGAAAGGTTTCTGGAAAAATCTTTAAACAGCTCTGAATAATCTGCATGTGTTGTCCGTATCGTCAAATTCTTATTTTGCATTTGGGGTTTCTTTACAACTAATTGAAGGATTAATTCAGACAGAAGAATCTCACTCACACACATGATAGTCCGATACCGGCCACTAGAGGCTGCTCACGGGACAAGTTATCATGCAGTTTAACGGGTTCCAGTTTAACTTTCCTAATTCCCCAAGAAAGCCAAAGCAACAGACGCCACACAAGAAGCAGTGGACAAAACAAACCAATGGTTTTATTGCCATTTTGTGCATGAACTTTGACAAGGCAGGTTACACGAGTATGGTTTCACATGTGGGATAAACACTGTGTTCCAGTGGTGCGCTCCAGTCACTGGCGCGTATCTGTATTGATTGACGGCTTGATAGCCGCATTACAGAGCGCTAGTCCCGCCCACACTCGCTGCTCAAAGGAAACGGGAGACGTGATGATGTGTCAAACAGAAAGCATTCGGGAGGAGGAGAACAACAACAACACCTTCTATTATTGCACACATCTAGTTTACCAGCGCCAGGGTATGGTGGACACTGCATAAGCTATATTTCTGGACAAGGTGCTGAAATGTAGTCAGAAGACCACAATGTTGCTTAATCCTGTTTTCTTAAAGCCACATATGTACCAAATAAGGATGCAGGAATTCCACGAGCACACATTATATATCAAAATAAATGTTTTTTTTTTTTTATTATGTTTCTCTTCACTTGTCTTGATAAATAATAGTGTGGATCATTTACATTTGGAAAAGTGACGTTTGTTTTAACGTGAATGCATTGTGTAACCTATAGAGGGCGCCGTCTCGCACAGGATAACTAGAATGAAAGTTGCTGAGAAGTTCTTTTCCTGTGGCGCCATTATGGTTTCTTATAAAAACACACCAATGAATGAAAAGGGAGAGAGACAAGGAGTTGTTTTTTCTGTGCATCAAAAACCCCTAGATGACGTGGTGGCGGGACAAAGCCATGACAATAGAGCCTCCATTTTCTCTCCTCTCCCGGGGAATGGATTCAACAGTCCGTCAGCGCGGCTTCAAAAGCGCATGGAATGCATTCAATGGAATAGCAGAGCACTGCATTACCGCAACAGTTGGACATTCCCTGGAAACGGGGGAAACTTTGGTGCATACTTTAGTCTTGACAGATAGGGGGCGTCATCTCAAGGGGAAGGGGCTACACTCTCCAGGCCAGCCACTCACAGTACGGCCCGGTTCAGACGCTCAGAGCACGGGATGTGGCTCGGGCCCGCCGCTCGGAAGCAGGAAGCACTGAGTTCCTGTTGGTCCGCCTCTCACAGTGTACCTTGGTCAGTCCAGAACCACCCCACCCCCTCCTAGTGCCCGACCCTCCTAGGGTCCAGAACACACAACTGGCCTTAAGCTTGGAATGTTTACCCCCGGGGGGGGGGGGGGGGGGGGGGTGGGGGGGATAAGGTACCTCTCTGATTGAGCTCTGATTGCTGTCCCCAGCAGACTACTGTGTGGACATATGCTCCATGTTACCTGAGTATAGACTCCGAGGGATATACCTGAAGAGATGGGCTACGTCCAGACAGGCCACGTCCGTCTTCCTGTTCCTCTCATAGTGTTTGATGGATAGGGACCCAAACTCTGGCCTTGATTGTATAAACAGAATCCTGAATAGTACGGCTGTCTTTTCCTGCTAGGTACATAACAAAGAAAAACATATTTTTCCTCTTTTTTTTCTTCTTAAAACAAACTTTTTTCTTTCTATTCATAGAGATATAAGAAATTATATATATATTTATATATGCATGTGTAGAGAGCTTATTCATACTGTGAATGCCCCCCATACCCCACCCCTTCCTCTCACCCCCCCCCCCCCCCCCCCCCCCCCAGCGCAGATACACACAAACACACACACACACACACACAAAGACACTCAGATACACTCAGACCCACAAACTCACTCAGACCTACAAACACACACACACACACAAACACACACACTCCGACCGACAAACACACAAACGCTAATTGAGCTTGTGTCACTGCTTCCTCAAACTCCGCTTGTCATGTGTACGCGGTGCCCCCCCCTGCCGCAGGGTGCCCTCCCTCACGGGGGTCGTCATGGCAACACATCATGCAGTGGGGCGGGAAGATTGATTTGGGGGGGGGGGGGGAAATCAACAGCACATCAATAACAATAATTAAGAATTAGCAAAGATGTGAAGCGCTGCCTAGCAGAGCGAGGGGGGGTATCTCTGGTGTGTGTGTGTCTGTGTCTGTGTCTGTGTCTGTGTGTGTGTGTGTGTGCGTCCGTGTGTGCGTCTGTGTGTGTGTGTTGTGGTCGTGGGGGGCTAGCGCATGGGTAACGGGGGGGGCAGAGGCCAGCCTCTGCTCGGGCCCCTTAACTGACCGCCTGGGGGGGGTCTGTCTGGGGGGGCGGGGCCTCGGTGTCGGGCGGCGTCCCGGCGGGGTGCCCCGCGGTCGGCCCCTCTGGCTCCCCCTGGTGGCGGGGGGGGTCCCCGCCCTCGGCGAGGGGCTGGAAAGCGGGCACGAGGCTCAGGGCCCCGGGGTGCAGCGGGCCCTGGAGCCGCACGGGGCAGAAGGCCGAGCCCGTGGAGATGAAGTTCACCTTGTTCTTGTCGGGGCAGGAGAAGAGCGGGGCGGACGGGGCCGGCCTGGAGCTGCTGGGACCGGCAGGGGGGGGGGGGGGGGGGGGGAACACGGTCTCAGAGCCACTCTTTACATCACACTCTGAACACAGGAACCCATGATGCTATCATGCTATTAGATATGATGCTACTAGATTAGCAATCTAATGCATGTTAGCAATCTTATTTCACTCATTGAGTTTAACGGCGGCGGCTAGCCAACCCCTTGGGCTTTTACACGCCTCCGCAAAGACCAAGAATGCGCTCGACCTAGAGCTACATGAGCCGACGCTATGTATTACAAACGAGGCCATAATTCACTCGGGGAGACGTCAGACCAGAGACTCAGGGGCGGCGGTTCAGAGACGGAGCAGGGGGACCAGAACCCATACCTGGTCTCCTCGAAGGCTTTGATCTTCTCACAGCCCTCGGGCGGCTCCCGCTTGAACATGTAGCTGTTGTTGGGTTTGGGCGAGGAGGCGAACTTGGGCAGCGGGGAGCTGCTCCCGCTGTCGGCACCTGGAAGGAGACATGCAGTGTTCGAATTACGGGGGGTACCGGGGGGGTCTGACGGTCCCGATTGAGACTTGATACCCCCCAAATGGCATTAAAATGAAACTTTGGGGGGTACCGAGAATAATATATTTATTCTTCAAATTGCGTGTTTAAAAGTGTCTTCTTATTTCTTAAATGCGTTCGATGTTTACTATGAGTAATATACTGACATTAAAATTCAAACACCCCTCATTTTCCCCTCAACTCCTCTGGTCCATCATCACGTTAGCAACTGGCCGCCCTACCAATGTGTCTTTGGCGTACAGTTTCTGAAGTGGTGCAACCTGTATGTCTATGGGTGCAACTACCTGATAGCTGTATCATATCTATAACGTAAAGCCTAATCTTTCATGCTTAACGTTACCAACCTAGCGGAATTCAACTCATAAACCTAGTCAGAAACTATTTTTGGATAGCTAGCTAACTACACTTGTCTAAGATGCTATTAAAGACAGTGCTCTGTTTCTACCTTGATTGTCATAACGTTATTCAGCTATTAGGCTACTTAACTTGCGCTTACAGTTCTGCATGTTGATTCTTGTGCAAAATAGTATTTATTGTTACACTAGGCTATATTACTTGTAGCATCTCCTTTGTACGTCGCTTTGGACAAAAGCGTCTGCTAAATGACTTAATGTAAAAAAAACACCACAATAGGGATAGCACTACCGTATATTTATAACCTAGTTTCCTATGTACAGAGCCGCTTAAAAAAAACAAAAAAACATGTGACGTCATCACCATCCGTTTCAAAATGCTGACCCCCCCGAAGCTGGAGTGATAATTCGAACACTGGAGACATGGGATCAGAGTGGCGTCACAAGGAGGCCCAGTGCAGGACCACCAGCTGGGTCATCGCCTGGCTCCTGGGGTCCCGACCAGAGGAGCACTCAATATCCCACCACTTGCTGGAGGTTCCTGGTTCAAGCTGTGCATGCACGTGTCGTAGGTTCAGGAGGCTGGACGCCCCGACCGAGCCCTGAAGTCTGCCGCTCAGCATCCATGCTGAGCGGCAGACTTCTAATAGCATTTCTTCTAAACCCAACCCACCCAACACAAGGTTCAAACACAACGAGAAGCGTGTTCTGGTTGTCAACCTGATTGATTGAAATGATTTAAATCCACCAGGAGGTTGTAATGTTTGAGTCTGATGTTAAGGAAGTGTCTCAATGAAAGTGTCCCACGCCTACCTGACGTCATGCAGGCCACACCTACCTACTGTCCTACAGGCCAAGCCTACCGAACGTCCTTCAGGCCACACCCACCTAACACCCTACAGGCCACGCCTACCCAACGCCCTACAGGCCACTCCCACCTAACGTCCTACAGGCCACTCCTACCCAACACCCTACAGGCCACTCCTACCTAGCGTTCTACAGGCCACGCCTACCCAAATCCTACAGGCCCCGCCCACCTACGGTCCGGCCCGTGGCCTACAGGCCTCTCCGGCTGCCGGCAGCAGGGGGCCAGGTGCTGTAGCCCAGGTAAAGCCTGTTACCCCTCCCATACATCTGTGCACGCCTCGTCCAATATGATCTGGCTCCATGGGCTGCATGTATGAGCCCGCTCACATCTCGAGGTACGACTACATATGCAGACGGGATGGAACAGCGGGCCAACGAGTCTGGACTGCACCTCAGACACCGTCCTGTGCGGACCCCCAGACAGACAGACAGACACCACTACAGGCATCCGCTAGCTAGCAGTGGGTACGAGGTAGGGACAGTGGCGGGGGAAGGCCCTAAGAGGAGGACGTGGAGCCAGCTCTGGGTACGACCCTGGGGCAGCGGACCCCTCGGTCGTCCACCTGGAGTCCAACGATTTAACCTTTGACCTCCAGGTGGACGCTGACCTCTCGAAGCTCGTCCAATCAGGTGGGGTTTGACGCTCATAAACCAGCCAGCAACCAACCGGCTCCCTTTCTGTTCTAGACTTGAACTCACGTTTCCACGGTGACGGGAGGTCACGCTGTTACGGTGGTACCCCCCCCCCCCCCCCCCCCCAGGGCGGGGCCTACCTTTGTCGCGGTCGTACAGCATCTCGTCGGTGGAGTAGGGGCTGCCGGCATGGGACCCCGGGGGGCCAGCGGTGGCGGGCGAGGGGCAGGGCGACAGGCTGGAGCAGCTGCTGGAGCGGCCGGGCCCCGAGGAGGGGGTCTGAGTGTCCACGCTGCGGGTGCTGCTGCTGCGCTGCTGGGGGGGGCAGGGGGCCCGCCGGCCGTCAGGGACCTCCAGGGCCTGGGAGGGGGGAGGGGGCAATGTGAGGACCACGCCATGCATGGTGCCCGGATCGATGCGCACAGGGTGATGGAAGTAGATGTATATATCTAAAATCATCATCATTAGCTTCATTCAACCTGAAACATCAACGCAGCACGGTGTTTAAAATGGATAACTGAAGTTATGAAAAAATAAAGTTTGATTACAATCTAATGAGACTTTGCAAAGTCTCCGTCCTTCGGAGGAGACGTAAAACCGAGGTCCTGACTCACTGAGGTCATAAAAGATCCCAGGGCACTTATCACAAAGAGTAGGGGTTTCCCCGGTGTCCTGTTCCAACCAGGCTCATTCAATCTGGCCCCCTAATCATCCTCCTGTATAATTGGCTGACTCATTAATTCCCTCACTCTCCACTCCAAGCTGGTGTGTGGTGAGCGTTCTGGCACAGATTGGCTGCCGTGCATCACCCAAGTGGGTGCTACACACTGGTGGTGGTTAGTGAGGTTCCCCCTTCACTGTAAAGAGTCTTTGAGTGTCTAGAAAAGCGCTATATAAATTCAATCCATTATTATTACATTATTAATGCCCAATCAACATGGTAAACCAAACTCAAATGCTTTGCCACTCGTATCACATGGTGTCCCTGCAGTTAAACAACCCTACAAAACGGTCATTAAAGATCCTGCTCCATGTCGGTTTCCTTTGCACTACTCACACACGTCTGTGTGAATAAGAATTCCTTGAGCATATCAATACATCAGAAGAGTAGCGGGTCTTAATTCTCCCTTAACATGAAAAGTGATTTCCCAATAGTCGCCGTTTCACTACCAGGGTGCACCACAGCAAATATGAAACATTATCCGTTCTTCGTTGGTAGCGCGTTAATATTTGTATGCAGATATAAGCTAACTGAACAAAGCGTGCACATTCTAAAGGTACATTGCTCAACTATTTACTGTTTCTAGTCACTGAGCAGACTCTAATGACAGCCAGCCGCAGGGAGGTTCTATGCATCATTGCGGCTACGCTATCCCGCCCCCCCCCCCCCTGGACGATGGGCTACGATTGGCTGAGCCTTGAGGGGCACGACTTCCTTCTTAAGGAAGGCCTCGTGACGCCAGAGTGCGAGGGCTTTTCCCCCGGGCGGCGCTGACCTTGAGCTCGTCCTTGTCGCCGTGGTCCCTGATGAAGACCTTCTCCAGCTCGTGGTTGATGCCCTCCATGCTGCTGGGGACCCGTGAGATGGACGGCTTGGGCACCGAGATGCTGGCCAGCGGCAGGGCGGCCGGCTTAGACATGGAGCCCTGCTGCTGGGGCCGAGGGCACGGAGAGGGGAGGATCACAGCGGGGGGGGTGAGACACATAGGATTCACTGTCATCATTCTTGAGCCCCTGGGAGTGTCAGGTGTGCGTGGTGTGTGTGTGTGTGTGTGTGTGTGTGTGTCTGTGTGTCTGTGTGTCTGTGCGTGCATTCATGCGTGTGTGCGTCTGTTGTGTGTGTCTGTGTCTGTTGTGTGTCTGTGTCTGTGTCTGTTGTGTGTGTCTGTTGTGTGTGTGTGTGTGTCTGTGTGTGTGTTGTGTGTGTGTGTGTGTACCTGCAGCTGGCTGAGGGCCGTGAGGGGGCTGAGGGTGGTGGCGGGGCCGTAGGCGATGCACGGAGGCGGGGGGGAGAGGCAGTCCTTGTCCCTGCCGCTGTGCGGGGGGAGGTGGGGGAGGGGGTGGTGGCGCCCGCTCTGCTTGCTTCGATGCAGCTGCTGCCTTAGCTTGGCTATCTGCTGGGGGAGAGGGGGGGGGGAGAGAGGGAGAGGCAGAGGGAGAGGGGAGACACGGTGATTACAGCCAAGCCATCTCCCTCACTTTTAGGTGAGGTGGAGACGAGGGTTTACGGTTCAGATCTGAACGGAGGCCTGACTGAACTTTCCTGCAGGACCTTTGTCATGCGGTGAGGCTAATAGAACAACACGTGTTATACGCAGAGGCCGCCACTGGAGGTCCCCATCGGTACGGGAGGGGACTGAACCCGGGAGCTGGGCGATGGGGCAGAGCGGACGCTGTGGAGGGTAGCGCTGAACGTAGCACACATCCATGGGTTGAATTCCAGAACGAGCACAGAGTCCAGTAGACCAACAGCCAGCTAATGGTGTCATGACGACTACAACGGCTCTAATTGATCCATGAGAGAGGGTGGGACATGATGCTCCTGTGTGGGTCAGGTGCTGCAGACCCAGTCAGAGCTCTTGGTAGGAGGGGGGCGCCCGCTGGTTCATTTAGGAACCACAAGCAGTGGTTGGACTCTGAGGACCATCGGTCTGCTCAAATCTGTACACTCCGGCCCGGAACTTGTCTGCACATGCCTGGGACATGTCCACACATGTTCCTACACGCGCGCGCGCGCACACACACACACACACACACGCACGTAACACAGAGGGCCGTCTGAAAGGGGCCGACACGCGATCCCCTCCTCTCTCTGGCCGGGCCGCTGCTTAAGACACCGTGGAGCGGGTAGGTCTGGTTTCCTCTCCTCACACATCACAGGTGAACCAGGGCCTCTGGTCAGGTTTCTTCCCGTGGGGCCCCCGGGGGGGCCACTGGGCCGGGGCAGCGGGGGGCGTGGGAGCTGCCTGGGCTGGGGAGGAGCAGAAAGGACCCCCGTCCCGCCGGCGGCGGGAGCAGCAGCAGCACTCGACCACGGATTGGATTTCTCTGTTTGTTTGTTTGCACTATCGTTGGCCAAATGACGCAGAAATGTAGAACGCTGTCTTTGAATTCACAGCAATTCTCTGGTCAGGGTTAGTTTGTTGTTTCCCACAGGAATGCAATTGTGCCAGTTTAACACGTTAAAATAATTGGTGTTTTTGTTTTTATAAGCGCCTGGCTTTTCTGTTTAGTCCAAAATCATTCTGTATTTGATTTATTGCCCTACAGTGAATATTCCCTGTATTTGAAAATTTGTGGAAAGCACTGACATGTCAAAATGTATCTGTGGTTTATCATCTGTATGAAGACCACAGCCCCAGAAGGTTGCTAAATGACTACATCCCTAGATTCAACACTGACGGAGCTAGTTATGCTGCTTTCATTATCTAGATGTGAATCCATGTTATAGAGGATAAATGCAGAGCAGTCATACGTTCTGCAGAAATGCATGGCAGTGGATAGATATGCTCAGTGTCTAAGAGGGGGAAACGCTAGCCAGCCAAACACTACAGTTAATGGAAAGGAGACAAAGTGTTGTGGTTCATCATTAAAGGTTTCCCAGGGATTTACTAGTCTGGTGAGGCAGGCAAGTCGGCCATCCTTATTTGGTCACAATAACACACACACATCACATTTTGGTGGTCTGTTCCACAGCTGTTTGGTGGAATGCAGATGGACGCAGGGAATGGCAGGAAATAGAATCCACCTCAACACGCTGGTGTCAGTCCCATAGTAGCGTAGTGACGTCACGTGGTTGCTTTGATGCGGATGGATTACCCTCCAGCAGAGTCCCACACATAGAGGAAGACCGCAGCCATTAACTCCCTTCTTACTCCACATCAGGGTTACACACTGAGTGCCCGTCTCCAGTGACAACGGTTGACGTGGTGTAAAGACGCGACGCTGGATCAGGCGTCCTGTTCAGACGCTTGGAGACCCAAATGGAAGAGTTCTACGTTCACGCTGTGCATGAGTGGATCAAATGAAATACGATGCTAATAATGGAGAAGAAGGGGCGTCTCAACCCGTTAGCTGTAGTCCTGTGACATGTGGCCGACTGCAGGGGTCATGTGACCCTGCTTCTGAGGAGTTCTCCTATTTCGGCCGGTCCGTTCCTCAGCTGCCAATCACAATGCAGGGAACACATTGTTCAGGCACTCCCAGGGAGAAGCTTGTTTAAATTGTGAATTGAGAACACAACGATAACAAGGTGAACTGGGGTGGAACACCATATTGCTCAACCATGCGTTCAAACCAACCGGTGTAGATCCACCAGTAACCATCCCTCAGAGCTACAGGGACAAACATCATATGCCCCCCCCCCCCCCCCCCCCCCCCCCCCATAGATTGCGTCCGGCGTAATCTATGGAGAGGATGTTGGTCGTTAGCAGAGGAGATAGGCTTATCTACTACCTCCCCTCTTTCAACAGACAGCTGGGTGGAGCCCTGCCTGTCTGGCCGCACGTCTGTCCGTCTGTCTGACAGCGAGCAGCATCAGGCCAGAAGACACGTCCTCCAACAGGAGCTGCTCCTGGTCCCCGTGGCCAGGCCGCTGAGATGCAGGAGATAGGCTGTTCCACGGCTATGGGACGCACACGGAACTAAGGGATCTGAGAAAGCGGAAACATTTTCCGTTTTGGCTGGAATGTGGAACAACTCCCGCCAGCTGTCACACTATTCCTCATAAAGCAGTCGAAAGAGCTTTTAATGACCTTAGTTTGATTGCAGGTTCAATGACAGCTCGCGTGCCTTGGTTTCCTGCCTGCCTGTCTGTGCGTGTGCCTGTCTGACTGCCTGCCTGACTGCCTGCCTGCTGTGTGCATGCGTGCGTGCATACTTTACGTGATTTCCGCGCGCGTGTACGTGGCGCTGCGTTTGTGCCTACGCTGCGTGCACATGTACGTTGCGACGCACGTGTGCGTTTCGTGCGCGCGCGTGCGTCGGGTGCGTGTGCATCGTTGCGTGACGGCGGGCCCGCCCCCGTACCTCTTTGAGCTGGTCAGTGCTGCCCCAGGAGGCGGATCGCTGGTGTGTGCTTCCTCTTCCTCCTCCACCTCCTCAATCCAACACACGGGGGTCTGAACACAAGAGCACAGGGACACACGGCTATGGAATCAAACCGGATGGAGGAATCATGCGGTAGTTTGACGTTCTGTCGTGGCTGAAGGCATGACCCCCTGTGTGGATAGGGGGGGTCATGCCTGTCACACACCGCTGGTTGTTGTGACAGAGGGTCATGAATGACACTGCATCCCTTTCGCCTCTCCTGTTAGCTAACAGATGAGTGCACATGCACACACTCCCAGTTTGTAGCCTGACAGAGGGAGGAAATTGAATTCCAGCATTGCTCATTCTTAATGGCTCTTGACTCAAAGGGACGTTTGTTTATTCATTTTCTTCCCAGCAAGTCAGTTACTAGCTAGCTCTCTCTCTCTCTCTCTCTCTCTCTCTCTCTCTCTCTCTCTCTCTCTCTCTCTCTCTCTCTCTCTCTCTCTCTCTCCTCTCTCTCTCTCTCTCTCTCTCTCTCTCTCTCTCTCTCTCTCTCTCTCTCTCTCTCTCTCTCTCTCTCTCTCTCTCTCTCTCTGGTGGCTTCGGGGTTATTCCAACACACACTTGTTTTAGCGGCTCCCAGCGGACGAGCACTGGAGGCCTCCGGGGGCCTAAGAGCCACACTAAATCTGGAGGCAAAGCTGTGGAAAGGCTCAGCACTGGAAAATACCCGGGTGGAAAAGAGGCCAAAGCCCCGTCATGTTTCACTCTGTGGGCCAATATGCAAAGCGGGCAGAGAGGGAAAGGTGTGAACAGACGGAGGATTGACCCTCTTCCTGCTGGGCTGACAGGCCTGACCAATAGGGGAGCCCTGACAGGCCTGACCAATAGGGGAGCCCTGACAGGCCTGACCAATAGAGGAGCCCTGACAGGCCTGACCAATAGGGGAGCCCTGACGTCTGAAGGGGCGGGGCCTTTTCACGACCAGGACCATTTAAAATATAGATCTCATTATTAATATTGTAAATGTGCCACTCACACACGTCGGACAGAAACAGCATCTAACATCCAGGACTCCAAATGCTTTTGAAACAACACATCATTATTACTTTTATAGTGTGTGTGTGTGTGTGTGTGTGTGTGTGTGTGTGTGTGTGTGTGTGTGTGTGTGTGTGTGTGTGTGTGTGTGTGTGTGTGTGTGTGGAGATGCAGACAGTTCCATGCGGCAGCACGCTCCTCACTGGACTCCTCTGTGGAGGAGGATCCATGCTCTGGTTCAACGTTGCCTTCCTCTTACTGGGTTGTATAAAGAGGCTTCTCTGTGCAGGAAGCTTTTCACCACCCAGAGAAAAACTAACAACTCGCAAAGTAAACACGATGATTGTCAGCTGTTGATGATCCGTGCTTTCCCAAATCCCAAACGCACTGCAGTTCAAAACATTTTGGAGTCGCAATTTCCAAAAGAAGCGTTCTGCCCCGGGTACCACTTGGCTAACTATCCCCTGGAACACCCCTCCGCCTTGGGGCCGGTTGAAGAGCCCCGGGGCCCGCGGGGGCCGGGCGTGGGGCCCTGGACGCTGGCACCCTGTCCTCTGTGATTGGTGGTTCGCTGTGGGCATTCAGAGCCTGCGTGTCAATCCCTGGCAACAAACTGTGTTTTCAAGAATCCGTAAATCAGGCGTAAATTATGTTATTCTGACAGATTTATCTTGCAAATAAGTCATTGATATTTAAAAGAAAACAGTATGAATATCGCAATTTCTAAACGAAAACGATATATGTCGTGCAGCCCTAGTACCAACACTGAAATAGCTTGACTCAAGACTCCTAGCCCATCCTTCATTTCAAAGGCATGTCAACAAATAAATAAAGAACCTAAGTACCGACAAGAGATTGGCCCCCATAAAGTAGGTGGTCTTTGCTACTTAACATCTCTTGGCCAACATGAAGAGTGTCTGCAGGCTATCACGTTTGGTGCATAGCCAGAGGTTATGATAGCAAAGCAGGAGACAGGGTGTTGTCTTCAAACATATGGGAGGACATTTCAGTTCAGACAAGAAGTAGCAGGCACTTCTGCTTCCAAGTTCCTCATTTGCCCTGGCGGCCCCCCCAGCAGCTGCAGGGGAACACGTGATGGCTGGGGCACGGCCCGTACCTCCAGCCATGGACCTGGGGATCACGTCCACACTGGCTGCAGCAGTACTCACTGGCTGCTCTTTCTCCCCCTGCCAGCCTAACACTGACTGTACAAATTCAGCCATTCAGGGAACCAGTAATCACAGCGAGATGTGGATCTGTGGTGATGTCTTCAGATGATTCAAAGAAAGGGGTGTGTGTGTGTGTGTGTGTGTGTGTGTGTGTGTGTGTGTGTGTGTGTGTGTGTGTGTGTGTGTGTGTGTGTGTGTGTGTGTGTGTGTTCATGGGAGGTGAGGGGGGAGGGTACCTGTGTTGATTTATCTTTCATACAGGACGGGTGGTGCAGGTGGGGGTCCCGGGGCCACTGGCCGGTGAGGTAGGGCCCAGTGATGGTGCCCAGAGAGGAGGTCCGCCTGATGGCTCCCACGCTCCTCACCTGCTGGGCCTTTGGCCTCTCAGCTGCAGGGATGAGGAGTCAGAGACGAGGAGTCAGAGACGAGGAGTCAGAGACGAGGAGTTAGAGACGAGGAGAAAGAGACGAGGAGACAGAGACGAGGACAGAGACGAGGAGTCAGAGACGAGGATAGAGACGAGGAGACAGAGACGAGGACAGAGACGAGGACAGAGACGAGGAGTCAGAGACGAGGAGGCAGAGACGAGGAGGCAGAGACGAGGAGGCAGAGACGAGGAGGCAGAGACGAGGAGTCAGAGACGAGGAGGCAGAGACGAGGAGGCAGAGACGAGGAAGCAGAGACGAGAAGACAGAGAGATAAGGAGACACAGAGATGAGGAGACACAGAGATGAGGAGACAGAGATGAGGAGACACAGAGATGAGGAGACAGAGATGAGGTGACAGAGTTGAGGAGACAGAGATGAGAAGACAGTGATGAGGAGACACAGATGAGGAGACAGAGATGAGGAGACAGAGATGAGGAGACAGAGATGAGGAGAGACACAGAGATGAGGAGACACAGAGATGAGGAGACAGAGATGAGGAGAGACACAGAGATGAGGAGACACAGAGATGAGGAGACACAGAGATGAGGAGACAGAGATGAGGAGACACAGAGATGAGGAGACAGAGATGAGGAGACACAGAGATGAGGAGACACAGAGATGAGGAGACAGAGATGAGGAGACAGAGATGAGGAGACACAGAGATGAGGAGACAGATGAGGAGACACAGAGGTATTCCCACCGTCCTTAGTAGTCAGTGTGATACTCTGGACCGTGTGAGAACGTCTTGCTAACCATGCTGTAGTGTGGTTGGAGCCTGCGGTACATACTGATCTGACTGTGAATGTGTGAAAGTGTGAATGTGCCGAATAGGGTTCAGTATTAGGCAATAGCTGCGGTAGTACAATCATCAAACCCACTGCACTGTGTTGTGGATTAACGCCATTACGTAACAAATATTGATCAAGCAAATAGTTATTGCACAATACATCCCATTTATATTGACATTGGATCACGATATGACTGGCCCCAGTATCAACATGATGACTTTTATTTTTACAAAAGCTGCAATGGTGCAATCAACACTCAATGCAAAGCACTGGAGAAACAAATATATATACAGTGGGGCAAAAAAGTATTTAGTCAGCCACCAATTGTGCAAGTTCTCCCACTTAAAAAGATGAGAGAGGCCTGTAATTTTTTATTTTTTCCTCATAGGTATACCTCAACTATGAGAGATAAAATTTAAAAAAAAATCCAGAAAATCACATTGTCTGATTTTTTTAAGAATTTATTTGCAAATTATGGTGGAAAATAAGTATTTGGTCACCTACAAATCAGCAAGATTTCTGGCTGTCACAGACCTGTAACTTCTTCTTTAAGAGGCTCCTCTGTCCTCCACTCGTTACCTGTATTAATGGCACCTGTTTGAACGCCTTATCAGTATAAAAGACACCTGTCCACAACCACAAACAGTCACACTCCAAACTCCACTATGGCCAAGACCAAAGAGCTGTCAAAGGACACCAGAAACACAATTGTAGACCTGCACCAGGCTGGGAAGTCTGAATCTGCAATAGGTAAGCAGCTTGGTGTGAAGAAATCAACTGTGGGAGCAATTATTAGGAAATGGAAGACATACAAGACCACTGATAATCTCCCTCGATCTGGGGCTCCACGCAAGATCTCACCCCGTGGGGTCAAAATGATCACAAGAACGGTGAACAAAAATCCCAGAACCACACGGGAGGACCTAGTGAATGACCTCCAGAGAGCTGGGACCAAAGTAACAAAGGCTACCATCACTAACACACTACGCCGCCAGGGACTCAAATCCTGCAGTGCCAGACGTGTCCCCCTGCTAAAGCCAGTGCATGTCCGGGCCCGTTTGAAGTTTGCTAGAGAGCATTTGGATGATCCAGAACAGGATTGGGAGAATGTCATATGGTCAGATGAAACCAAAATAGAACTTTTTGGTAAAAACTCAACTCGTCGTGTTTGGAGGAGAAAGAATGCTGAGTTGCATCCAAAGAACACCATACCTACAGTGAAGCATGGGGGTGGAAACATCATGCTTTGGGGCTGTTTTTCTGCCAAGGGACCAGGACGTCTGATCCGTGTGACGGAAAGAATGAATGGGGCCATGTATTGTGAGATTTTGAGTGAAAACCTCCTTCCATCAGCAAGGGCACTGAAGATGAAACGTGGCTGGGTCTTTCAGCATGACAATGACCCCAAACACACCGCCCGGGCAACGAAGGAGTGGCTTCGTAAGAAGCATTTCAAGGTCCTGGAGTGGCCTAGCCAGTCTCCAGATCTCAACCCCATAGAAAATCTTTGGAGGGAGTTGAAAGTCTGTGTTGCCCAGCGAAGGTCCAAAAACATCACTGCTCTAGAGGAGATCTGCATGGAGGAATGGGCCAAAATACCAGCAGCAGTGTGTGAAAACCTTGTAAAGACTTACAGAAAACGTTTGACCTCTGTCATTGCCAACAAAGGGCATGTAACAAAGTATTGAGATGACCTTTTGTTATTGACCAAATACTTATTTTCCACCATAATTTGCAAATAAATTCTTTAAAAATCAGACAATGTGATTTTCTAGATTTTTTTTTTTCATTTTGTCTCTCATAGCTGAGGTATACCTATGATAAAAATTACAGGCCTCTCTCATCTTTTTAAGTGGGAGAACTTGCACAATTGGTGGCTGACTAAATACTTTTTTGCCCCACTGTATATGATTTTCTCTTGTGTAGTTAAGCAGTATAGAGTCAGGTTGTCGATACAAAGTGAAATGTCAAACATAGTGGTATTAAACATTCATTCAGATCATCAAGGGGTCAATAACCTCGGTTTACTCTAGGCCAGAAATAACCAAGAGTAAAAGGTCAACAGTAGGAAATCACACACACACACACACACACAGAGCAATGGAGATACTCCCCATTTTATGAATACAAATACTACCAAATAAATATGGTTAATTATGGTATTGCCATATCATCAATGCTGTTGCTCCCTCAGTGTGGCCCAGTAACCAGTGTTGCCCGGTTTCTTTCGTCCACTTCATGGAGAACTACCTGTTCAGAAATGATGATGGGACCATTCACAGAAAATGGGTACCAGCCCATCTCCGCTGGAGTCCTGAAAAGGATTTATTTTATCCGGAGAGGTCTCCCGCCTCTGGCCCTAGCAGACCCGGCCTGACCGCTGGTGTCCCGAGCTCAACCTCAACCTTAGGGAGCAAACCTGATGAATGGCAGATTCTTTCTTTTTTTTTACCACAAAGACCTTTACACAGAGGCAGTTCTACACCTCGCCATAAGGAGAAGGAAACATTGGCTCAAGGTATTTTGTTTATTCTTACGATGCTGCCGTTATCATGTGTTCATAAATCAAGATGCATGTACCAGTACGATAATAAAAGGCACGCTTATTTGCTTCATGTCGTCGTCCCTTGGCTAGAGACGACAATATTCCCACCCTCCTCATCTTGTTGCAAGTCTCTTGGCAGTTGTAGGTCTGTCCTTAACGGGCCTCCTGTGCTAGCTAATGTGGCACCACTTCCACCCCTGCTGGAACGAGGAAGAGGAGAGAGGAAAGAGAGTGAGGAAAGAGAGGAGAGCGGACTGGAAGGCAAACGAGGACACTCCTCTACAGAACGTTCCAGAATCACCCCTTGGGGTAAAACACTAAACAAAAAGGTGCTGTTTTGTTGTGAACATTAATGCGAGAAGCTAAAGAATATCCATATGGTAGCCTTGGGACTGGTAGCATCTGGGGAGTGAAGAGGCTAAACACATGAGCCGGGGTGAGGCAACGCTGCTCTCTGTGGGGCAGGCTTGTAAGCCAACTTAGCTAACGGCAATTAGGCTGTGGCCATTAGCCATTACCCAGCCCTCATGTTGGGGTAAGTAAGGTAATGTTAGGTGTGATTGACATTGCGTTCTCCGATGCTGGATCAGAACTGCAGTTACCGTATTCAACAGCAGTAGCAGCAAATCTCTCTGTACGGTACAACCCACTGTCTATATAGGATGTGTTATTACAGTATAGTATTTCCATGCAAGATACCTTACGTATCAACTTGTGATTCGTGCATCGTGATTTTGTCTGCCAGGCTGGTGGCCAACACACAGCTCCAAGCGTGCGTGCGTGCGTGTGTGTTTGTTAGTTTCAGAAGGTTCAAGATAGAACTTTTTACCATATCAAGACTTATCTGGTGTGTGTATCCCAGAGAAACATAATTTTGTGCCAAGTTACAGGTATTGCCGTATTACACTGTGGCACTGAAACAATGGGAACTCCTTTGGGTGACATGGTCTACCAGCCAGAATACTGAATACAAGGAGGAGGATTCGGATTTAAGGTCTTCTTTAAAACCTGATGTAACAAAAGTGCACTAATACTGAACCCTTCCTGCGGAGGCTTGGTGGCTCAGCCCACTGACACGCTCACCACATGTGCAATGCCTTGAGCAACCACGGTTCCATTCAATACACATGTCATTCCTTCCCTCTTTCAGTCACTTCCCGGTCCCTCTCTACTCCACTGGCCATAGAAGGCATAAAAATATCTTTCAGAATACAGAACCTTCCTGTTGATTCGCAAGAGCCAATTTGACATGTGGCAAAAAAGGTGAAAAGACCAGAGACTGCACATCAGTCTATTCTAGTGTTAAGTGAGGCCTGTTTGGGGTTTGTCTGCCCAATAAACCAGGAGAGAGAGGTACTGCTATGGCAACAGAACGCACTGACAGCGTACTCTAAATTGTGGCTGAGCATGAGCCTCCCCACAGACACAAGGGAAGCCTCCCTCGTACAAGAGTGAGTTAGTAGGACCGGGCCCAAGGAAGGCTCCACACAACACATGTTGCCTGCAACACAGTATGGGGCCTCGTTTATTAGGCCAGGGATGGAGGACCACCGCGATGAGGAAAGGCCCAATGCGGTTACCCTAGAAACTTAGCTGGTTAAATGAGTGATAGCTGGAATCGTACGAGACTCTGCTTATGACTAACACCAAACACTTAGAACGCATTGATTCTTAGGTGCCATCTAACCACACTGATTATGAATGTTCAAAAAGTGTAATAAACAAAAATAGTATTTTGGATTCTAGAAGAAGGATCTGCTGAGGTGACTTGAACCATTTTGTAATGATGGACATCAAAAGTGTTTGATGAAATTGAATGATGCAGAGCCTTTCGTTCATGGAACAGAAAGTGATCAGGGGGAGGTCAGACTTTAAGACCCCTACCTCGTACCATGTTAACAGTCCTCCAAAAGACGGGGTCCCTTCTCTAGCATGACTTCCTGCCTGGCCGGGCGTACTGATTAAAGAGTCCATCGTCTCGAGGGCCTTATGTTGAACCACCCGTGACCTCCCCCACCCACCCCCACCTCTGGCTCGGTTGAATGGCTGAAATGAAAACAAGCCTATGACTTCCTGTCATTGGCTGTCTGGATTGCATGGTCCTTTGCTCCTGTGTAGGGTAACTAAAACACACACACACACACACACACACACACACACACACACACACACACACACACACACACACACACAGTTCAACTTTGCACTGCCTAAATGAAGTGTGGAATGGAAGCCTACTACAGTCCCAGGGTTATGGGTAGAAAAGATGTTTAGGACACGTTGAGAGCTATAGCATAAGACCTAGCCGCCTGACAGCATCACCCCCATCGTGCAAGGACAGGAGGGGCGTATACAAAAGAACACAGCCCCAGACAACCCACTGTATAATCGCCCCACTGATTCACCGAGGCCCACGGGTTTCAAAAGGATTCTAGGATTTACAGGCCAAGACCACAAAATGGCCATCAGACATGGGCCCATTCAGTGCTCGTATACTTGCAGATAGCAACAGCTGTTGGTGTTCTCAGGCAGTTCTCGGGCAGATTGCTGGTTGAGGAGGGCGGTTCATAGAACAAACGGAGCGAGGCGTGTTGTTTTAATAAACAGACCGGTTGCACCGCTTGTTACTTATCTCCAGGAGATGAAGGTTGAACTTGTATTCTCAACCTTCATACCCGACTCACACTAGTGTTTTTTAAAACCCCTCCCAGTGTGTAATCCACATCGGTCTGCTGCACCAGCGGCCTTATGCTTAAAGAACCGTAGCCATGACGACAGAATTTTACTGCTCCACCACAGACGTGAGGCTCCGGAGAACACACAGCGGCCCACAGACCTCGGAGCGGGCCCCCGTTCCACCAGAGGGCCCCGGCCCGCTGGTGGAACCGGGGCCTGGTCGAGGCGCATTAGGACAGACATGGGGACGGAGGTGACTAGTCATTACCATTTGACAACTCTTCCTCTGCATCACATAACATAGGAAGCATTGATTTCTATTTCCTAGTAATAGCAAGTATGACGTCAATTCATAGGAATCTAATGTTGTAATGCATGGGCTTTATAATTAGCTTAAAACATGCAATACGTGCAGCCTTACTGATTTGTGTTAATCTGTTTACTTTCTTTACTCAGTTAGTGTATCGGTCTGCAGGTCACTGCAAGACATGTTTTTGACATTTCAAAAACCCAGTGGCTCTAATACAACATGCTACATTTATATTGGATGCTTCCCCCCTGAAACCTGAGGAGGCTGCATCGCTGCGTGCTATAAAGCATGCATAGCTGAAAAGTGGTTTGGTTTATTTATTGGGCAATTACAAGATACAGTGTGCTTAAACAAATACATATTTGAGAGACAGTAGATATGTGCGTCTGCCGTTACAATGAAACACAAACCTTTGGTGCCGTCATGTCTGATGTTAACCAGGTTATTTTTTGTTGGTAATTCTTTCACTTTTGCATGAAGCTTTGCTATATTCGTGCAAGTGTGCAACAGCTAGCAGCACGGCTGCTGTGTTTATGTCTGGGGAGGCTTTAGCTAGGCCCCTGTGCTGCCATGGGCAAGGGACATGTCATCACATCATGCTCCCCCTTTAGCTGGTGGATATTGAACATCAGAATACATATTATAGAACTAGCACTACACTCGGAGAAGCCCATGGCCGATGGATGTTTCGGATGAACACCGAGGGGTTCGTGTGAGGACTGCTACGCAGCAGGAGCCGCATCATCACTGCCATCCATTTCCTCAAATGAATGATCGCATCTATAAGGACCTCTTTAACCACGAAGTCTAACATTACATTATAACTAATATACACTTCGAGCTATTCCACGATTTTTTTGTGATTTAGTTTAACGTCAACCTTTTGCCTAACGCAAAACTATAATCGCATCAACCGAATCATAAAAACAGCACTTATGTAATGATCAATACCTTATCGATATATGACAGGATTGATGATCGGTTCTCTGTTGTTGTTGTTGTTGTTGTTGTTGTTGTTGTTGTTGTTGTTGTTGCTGCTGTTGTTGCTGTTTATTCTTTGGTGTCCCTCAAAATCCCCCCGGCACCTCCACCAATGATCTGACCCACTTAGACAGCTAGCCTGCTAGTCACCGAGCTATCCGAGCAGCAGGGATGGGATGGGATGCGAACCGATGACCTCAAGTCACGTCGTTACCTTTGGATACGGGCTCCGGCGAGCTCCTGTCGGGCGGAGAGAGCCTCTGTCGGGCCACCAGCCTGCCCTCCGAGCCGCTTCCTCCTGGGCTCGCAAGCAGCAGTGGGGTCGGGCTGGCGGGACTGGAGCACGTCGCTGATCCGCTGTTGTTACCGACTGCGGAGGAGGAGGAGGAGGAGGAGAAGGAGGAGGGAGAGCGGGTCGGGCTCTGCTGGTTTCCATGCAAAAGCTGGAACGGAACCGTGGCGCGGAGTGGCTGCAGCGGGCGATGCGCTGCGCTGCCGCTGCCGGCCGAGGGGGTCGGAGGGGCCGCGTCCCCGCCGGCCTTACCCCGTGGCGGGCCCGCGGAGGAGGAGGCTGATGCTGACATTGTTATTAACCACAGATTGACTCACTTCTACAGTTGACAGAAGTCGTGGAAAATGTTTGAAGGTTCTCTATGGTGATTCACTACTTCCTTACTCGTTTATTTCTATTTGAGCTCTACAATGATTAAAAATAAGAAAGATCCAACTTGTGGAAGGCTTGTTTAGTTCACCAAAGTCGGCATCGGCGATGTGGTCTGCTACATGTTGGCGGTCTCAACGAGTCCCAGAAAGTTACTTAAGGCTTACTAATTCACTTAGCTAAAAACTAAAGCATCCAACAACTTCCCTGTGCAGTTAAAACCCTGGTTCCAGCTTCGGAGTGAGTGAATCACCGCATTATAAAGTTCTTCCTTTGTTACTCGAAACCTCGCATCCTACCAGAGCCTTGACCCTAGTGTTATGGAAGAGGGCGGGTCGAAATCAATTCAGCCACTCTGATTGGCCTGCCTGCCTGCCTGGCTTGGGACTATCGTATTGGTTAAGGATCCGTGGATAACAGTTATTCATAATTTCACTGCATCACTTTGATGACCAATCCTGAATAGCATCAAGATCTCTTTATCCAGGCACAAATCCACCATCACAAAAAGAATAACATTAAATTTCATGGATCTTAAAACATTTTAATAAAAACAAGAAAATCCGAAATATAGTCTTTGCTTTTGAAGTAGACTAAAATTTAGATCGTATTTACATGAAGAAGGCACAGCAAGTTCCAAAGTGAATGCATACAAACAAGCTAAATCTGTTCATAAACAGGTACAAAAAGAGCACAAATAAAACCAATGAACATACAGAAATGTGTGGATTTACACATTGCTTCATAATTAGAGAGAAATATTGGTATATGAATACCAATATCACCGTAACCTGAATCATTAAATTAACTTGGCAAAACCCCTAGACAAAAATATATAAAGCTGTAATACTATCAAGTATAACTACTACTAGGACATAAGGATTGTTTATTTTTGCTATGTCCTTAACAGCAGGCATTTCTGAGACCAAGATACAATCATCAACGTAAGCTGTGGCTACATAACAATAAAACAAGCCAGGATGGCCTTCTAACATCCTCATTGGATTAACCTACAGGGAGGCCATTTTCTTCTATTGCTCAAAATGTATACAGTTGACCTGTAATCAGCATGGAACACCGACAGCATCCTGCTCAGTGTTCAGTAAGGGCCAATGTAGGCTGCTATGGCAATGGCCACTCAACATATTGTCAAAAGAAACTGCATCTAACCTCGGGGTCAGGACTGTCCCCATGGCTGATGAAAGACCCCATTTTAAATGCATACAGTACATGAATTTGTATTATATCCACTACCCCTGGATGTTACAGTGTTGCCTAATTAGGGAGGACCAGATATGGCATTAGATGAATGAAGTTCTTGACCTTTTTCTCTCTGAAATGGGAAAATGAACAAATATAACTTAACCAAAGCACTGACACTTGTCAGTATCTTTATAATAAACGCTCTGTAAACGATGAAGCTTGGAATCAGAAAAGTCCAATCGTCGTTTTGACACCCTACAGTCGCTCAGGCATGTTGAGCTGTCCCACCCACATCCTGTCCAACTGTACGCAATATGTGTCTGCTTGGTGTAGCCTGACCTCCACCCACCCCCCCTCACCCCTCCTCCTCTTTCCTATGCTACATCGTCTCTGACCAGAGGGGAGGCCAGAAGAGCCAGCGGTAGACCCCCCCCCAGGGCGGGGCCTCACAGGTCACACAGCACAGAGTTCTCCAGGGTGAAGTCGTAGTTGAAACTGGTCAGGTTGTAGTTCACGTCCCGGGACAGGTTCAGGTCAGAGTTCAGGGGGAACCCCCCCTGCATGGCCAGGATGTGGGGGGCCAGGGTGAAGGGGACGTCTCCAAGGAAGTCAGGCACGGACACGTTCAGGTCTGTGGGAGCAGGGGCTGGGGCGACTGCTGCTGCTGCCGCCGCCGCCGCCGCGGTGGGCACGGCTGGGGCTGGCCTCTTGGGCTCCGCCAGGTGGGGGTACAGCTGAGGGTACTGGAAGGAGATGGGATTGCAAAGGTTTGTTAATTGCAATACTTGGTCAATGACTTTGAAGTTCTAATTTTACAGGGGTAACAATTTTTGCAGAATCGTCTCCGCTCCTTCCATAGCTCAACAGAAGGCCATGCATCGTCTATATACAGCTGACCAGTCGCTTCTGTTCACTGGGTGGCAGATTTAGGTCTGAACCTTCTTTTGACTATATTATATTCATCACTTTAGACTAAAAGGGAAGTCCATCCAGTGGTTATCCACTGTTAAATGTGAGTGAAAGTACATGGGCTGATACCAGGTGGAGTTTGATGTACAGGCCACATTTGGCAGACATTCCACATTACTACAATGCGTTCATTTAGGCATTGCCTATAGAACACTTGGCCTACTCTTAACTTGCATAAAAAGGCAAGCTGTGTGCAGCACAACACACATTTAATATTTACATTTCAAACTGTGACCCGTTTCTTTAAAGAGGAGTGATTTATATGACATGAGGCCAGAAATATATAAGCTTATGGATCAACATTTAGTATTAATGACCTTCCTTTCCCAGAGTCAATATTTCCATCCAAATACTTTCTTAATGAGGTGATGAACATGCTGATCCCCAGACGCCGACAGTACTTGTCAGAACCTCTGACACAGCTCGTGGGATCCCTAAGTCAGTGTACGGTCTTCCTCACGCTCCCGACACGTAGGCAAAATAAAACTTCAGTTCACAGACACGGCCACATGTGAAACCAGTCCAGGCTGTGCACTTCTGCAACAACCCGAGGAAGGAAGTGCGATGGGTGCTGAGGCCACGGTGACCACCGACAGATGCAGTATCTGTACAAACCTCAACACTGTTCTCAATGCAGGTCACACCACAATTACAGTCCTAAAGCGCTGCAGACATGCTGCTGTTTGTAGAACTCGCCATGGCTCTGTAAACACTGTCAGTGGGACGGCTAAATAACACAGGTTAATGTGAGATGTGGAGGAGTCGGTTTGTTTAGACCAGTGAAGAGTGAAAAGTATTATTCTGTTTGTCATTATAGTGCCCGTTTTTAAGTAGGAATATACTGCCTGCTCATGTGAATAGGTTAACAGTGAATTCATTCATTCACTCATAGTCTGTCTTTCTCTTGCATTCAATACGTTTTCTATACGTCTTATGGAATGAAGAAGAGTTTAAGTGCATAGCTACTACTGTTATTAACGTGAACAAAATAAGGTTGTATATTCCATGCTATCCTTTGCTGCATTACATATATAATTTATTTCATCCTTGCCATTGTTTGCTGATTGCAGCGTAATGTCCCTGCAGTTGACGTTCATTATTTGCAATATGGAGAGAGAGTTGCAGATACCTTTGGGAGCACAAAGAGAACCCTAACAAGCATGAGTCTACCTACTCAGGCCTACCGTGTTGTGGATTCTGCTAAACCACACATAGTTACAGTCTCCAGGATCCCAAACACCAAACAAACCAGGAGCCACTCAGGCAGGGCCACGGCAACGTGAGCACTTACTATATAGATATATCTATTTCTATATCTATAAAGATAGAGATATATTCAAACATCTATATTTTATATGTAGACAAAAACATTTAGTTGTCGGCATATCCGGTTAAAGTGTTCCTTCTTTTCCAAGAGAAACATACTTTGCTAATGATTACCACAGCTCTGGTCAACAGTCTTGCCGGTCTGCCGCTATCGTCACCAGCTTGCTGTTGCGCCATAAGAAGCACATGCTTACACACCAGTACACCAATGTGTTGTTGTGCACACGTCTACTCCGCTCGGCCGCAGTGCACGACAGTGTGAGCGGTGGCGGCGGAGCGGTGGAGCACCTGAGACGACTGCACCACCACGTTGGTGGACGGGTGGGACCCGTAGGCCCTCTGCATCCTCCAGCTCTCCTCCCCGACCGTCTCCCCTGGGGAGGAAACATAAAGAGGTCCTTTAGTAAGCCACACGTGGAACACACCGGAACACCTTTAAACAGGTTCACTCGTTGCGGTTCCTCGCCAACCAAGAGCTCAACACTGAGTCAGAGTGTCGGCAGATCAACGGCTGGGTGGCTGCCATGGTGGGGATTCAAAAAAGGACCATAGTGGGGGGAAAAGAAAGACAGGAACGACTTCTTTGACTGTTTTTTTCTCGTCATTCAAGTGTAAACTAGGTCAGAAAGTGAGATTATCAGAGTCCCATCAGGCTCTTACTGTAACCAGTGGAGTCCCTGATCCTGGTTCATAGACAGACCAGCTCTTACTGTAACCAGTGAAGTCCCTGATCCTGGTTCATAGACAAACCAGCTTTTACTGTAACCAGTGGAGTCCCTGATCCTGGTTCATAGACAGACCAGCTCTTACTGTAACCAGTGGAGTCCCTGATCCTGGTTCATAGACAGACCAGCTCTTACTGTAACCAGTGGAGTCCCTGATCCTGGTTCATAGACAGACCAGCTCTTACTGTAACCAGTGAGGTCCCTGATCCTGGTTCATAGACAGACCAGCTCTTACTGTAACCAGTGAGGTCCCTGATCCTGGTTCATAGACAGACCAGCTCTTACTGTAACCAGTGGAGTCCCTGATCCTGGTTCATAGACAGACCCGCTCTTACTGTAACCTGTGAAGTCCCTGATCCTGGTTCATAGACAGACCAGCTCTTACTGTAACCAGTGAGGTCCCTGATCCTGGTTCATAGACAGACCAGCTCTTACTGTAACCAGTGAGGTCCCTGATCCTGGTTCATAGACAGAACAGCTGTTCTTGCACCACACCCACTACATCTTGATAGCACATAGCACTCAGCTACACCACACATGCTTACAGGATTTAATACAGCATTTGACTGGCCTATTCTCCCCATCCCCTTGTGGTCCATGACCGATTCATCCTCAATGGAACCTATAGAAGCAGCCATTGCCATAGCAGGAGTGTGACTCAGGCTAGGGCCACATGGGCCCAGTTTATTGCATCTTTCTGTTGAGCAGTCCAAACCAAAACACAGTGCTGGTGGACTGTAATCCTGCTGCAGCCACACTTAGGTTTTTTTGTATCCCTTGAGTACTTTACTCTCACTGGTGCACTTAATCACTTCTGTCTACATACCCTATAATCCCTTTACTGAGACTGGCATTGGAACTCATATGGTTCTCAAATATAGTCCCAGTGACTTTAGTAAAATGTTCCTATCTCACTCCTCCTGTTCCAGAAAGTATGCAGGCACTCAGCAAGCAAAAGGAGTGAGATTGTTGTGTGTATTCCTGTTCTTAGGGTCACGAGGAACAATCCTTAGGAAAACGCTGCCAAAATAAATCTTCCCTGAGCATGAAGTCTGCAGTTCTATGAAACCCATCTAAAATAGAACCTGACATATTTCCTGACATTTTAGAGCCGCACTTTCCATTCACATCTGCAAGAGGAATTCCTGGCAGGGCCACTGTGAAAGTTAGAGGTGAGTCTCTGTCTTCGAAAAGATCTGCAGCTTTGAAACAAATCCATAATGCTAAACAACGTGAGACTAGGTATTCTCCATCGCCAAGACAATTGGGTTAGCAGTTTCTAAATAGCCTCATCTTTGACCTCAATAAGACTCAGAGCTGAAGCTGTAAGTTAGCCTTCCTCCTCATCCCAGACCCGTCAGCCGAACCCTTCTCTCCCACCATGCATTGGAGGGGACACAAATAGTTACCGCTGGATTTCTGATAGTGGTCATGATTTTGGTAAGTTAATGTCACCAGTTAATGTGACGTCTCCTTTTATTGGCATCATTAGTTATATTCTTCCCATTGCAAACAGGGCACACAGTTTAGTCTCTGTGCTGTAGGTAAAAGCCAGTGCAAAAAATATTAACTGCATGTGGCTTGTTAAAAAACATATGTATTTCTAAAGTAAAACGTTTTCTAGACTCTATTGGCTTGCCTGCTATTTTGTGCAGCTTGTGTTAGTGATCTCATGGGGTTATGTCAGTGCTTATGAGTGCAGTGCAATGCAAGGCATACAAAGCTAGAGGCCACTCCCAAACTAGGTGAGAAAATAGAATGGGCCAACACATTCTCAGGGATAATGCCTTGTAATGCGTGACAGGGTCCGGGACTTAACACTGGTTAAGCTAAGAGTACGGTATCGCTTATAATGTCGTTAGAAGCCAAGTCAGCTCACACAGATGCACACCGACTGTCTTCCCTCTCTGAAGATATATATAAAATTGGCAAAATCCTGTAATCCACACAAGAAGCCAATTGAGTGTCTGAGAAAAAGAGGCGGGTCAAGAAAGGCGGAAAACAGCTGTTTGGGACTTAAACAGACAGCTCTTCAGACTCGGCTGCACACTGACTTGGACTCTGATCTACACTTTGAGGCAGGCACCATTTTCTCAGAGAACTAGCTTCAGAAATCAGACAATGGGGAAAATTCTGAAGCAACCACTCCCACGGATGTGTCCTCCTTCAGATTGCATGCAACATCATTGTGAAAAAGATATTTGTATCCATAAAAAAACTAAATTCGTACAGCCAATTAAAAGCATCTAAATGATATGTGGATGCAGTCACAAAGAACAAAAACACTATTCATGCGTCAACGTGCCCTTTGGACACAAAGGAAATGAACCACGAACTCAAAGACCTTCAGTGACGAGCCTCTGAGATTCATGTGACACATGAGGCTGAGCCTGCCCCCTAATGTTGGGGGGTAGCCATAGCACCTTGTTTTTCTCCAAAAACCCTTCAACCCTCAGGAGGATTTGATCTTCCTGCCTCGGTTACCAAATGGATAGATGAAGGCGTGCGTGTGTGTGTGGGGGGGGGGGGTCATGTTCGGCAAGAAACTCACCATGACCCTAACTCCGCCCTGCTGGGGTGGTGTTGCTGGCAGGCAGTTCCCATGGCTACAGAATGGGACTGGTCTCCTAACACTCCACACCAAAACTGAAGGACTTTCATCTACTTTTTCTATTATTCTACCGCCATGGGATTAGAGCTCAAAACAAATGTACCGATTTAACAAATTCCAAAAAACTATTTTAAGGGGCCCTAAATTCATTGAAAATAAAATAAAACAAATTATTAATTTTGGATGTTTTATGAACAGTGTTTCTCCTTTGTGATTGTTTATTGTTTATTGCATTTGATCTTGAGTATACTTTCTTGAAGATAAAGGATAGATAAAAAGATAGAACAAAACAGTATTATTTAATTAAAATTCTGTTTAACAACATTGTGTTTTGTATTGAATTATAATATTCCTTGTAACATGACACTGTGGCAGCCATCAATATGACATTACTATATTCTTCAACATGCTTGGATCGAAGAGCAGGATTAAACCAAGCATGGGGAGCATCTGGGAGCATGGGGGTGGGTCAACTTGACTGGAGGTTAGAGCACTGTGCACAGAAACCCTCGCCAAACATAACAGGCCACTCGAGGCCATCTGCGGCCACTCTCCTGGGAGCTCTTCCAATTAAAGACACAGGATCAACCAGACCTCACACTGAAACCAACAGTAGGAAGAAGGAATTTCCCAGACTGATACATTTTCTTTAGCCTATTTACAGCCTCATTTCAAATTTGGGAAACACAAAATTATCTTTAATACTAACACAGACTACATTTCTTTTAGGGATTGTCCATATCTGCAAAACGAACCAACCTTGACTGTGTTTATTTCTCTGAAGAATTCTAGGGGGAAAATAATTATAGTTGATGAAGTAATTTGAAGATACAGCTCAGAAAAGGCAGCCTTCACGAATGTAAAAAATTAAACAAAAACAGTTCTGCTAATACATATGAGAATATTGAATTTAGTCTGCGACTTGATATTTTATTGCGATGAAGCTTAAAAAAGTATCTCTCATCTCATTTCAGATTAACTCATTGGTTGTAGTGCAGGAGACACGTGACCTCAACGCGACTACCTGCTTCAACAGCGGTTTCGTTTCCTTACAGTTTTATTGCGAGATTATTTTAAATATCAGGATAAATCGTTTTAGCAAACACATCGTTATCAGAGATAGTAAATGTCATAGTCTGTCCTACCGACTATCACGAACCCCCCGTCCGTCTCCTTCTCGGGGGTCGTCTTCTTGGGGTCTTTACGAAGACCCAGAAAGTTCAGCATGACTCCGATCTGTGGGCAAGTGCCTGATTACAACGAGTATTCCCTTAGCATTAGACAAATACAACCATAACATCGATCAAGTCATAATAGTTAATCGCCAGTAAGTGGGCTTGTGCTGAGTGACTTCCAGGGAACTGAAAGTTTACTTTACTGTCTGGTGACCCCATGATAACGGTGGCCATTATTCCTCAACATTGCGATGTTGCATCGCCTTAACACTGGTCAAAATTAAATGAACGACCTACTGTAGATGTAGCTTTAAATCAACTGTTGGTGGTTTAAATGTCTCGTTTTAAAGTAATACGGACAACATTATCGGTTTGTGTCTTCCTTGTATCGCTGTTGTGATGGTAGCTGTGGCGCGGCGTTCAACTCGCTCCGGGTCGAAACCAGCCTCCGCAAACCATTCCCGGAATTATGCGCTAATCTACGCAATCTTAACATATTTATGATGAATACCAGGACATTAAAATACACATTTGACCGACACCAACCATATAATTCCAGATAATAGTAAAATTAGCCTATGTACAGATACACACATGTATTTCCAAATTGAGTGGGAACCACCTAACGGTATAACTATTGTTTGAGGGGACAGTATATCACTACAGAACGCCAGGAAATACGTAGTTCGTTTTGGGTGCGTTCGTTTTGGGTATTTGGGTTTCCCGGTACATGAACCCTATGTTGGGGCCTTGGGTGACACATGCACCGCCAATCAGGGATGTCCTTTGACACAAAACATACAATCAAATATTTCCCGCGCAACACAGCGTTGTTCCCAGTTCACCAAACCTAGGAGGACAACAAGATGTCAGCTATCTATGAAGCCCCGAGAGCCAGAATAAACACGTCCATGTTGTCCCAGTATGTGAGCCGCCCCGTCTGCTTCGTGGGACGCGTGGAGAAGGTAGGACTTTCCTCTTCGTCGGTTGGTTTGGTTAAACACCGACGTTGTGTTTGTTCATTCAGTCCAGGGCTATAGCAGTGGTCCCGAAAGTCTCATCCTGTCCACAGGTCCATCCCTCAGGGAGGACCGTAACCCTGTCTGATGGAGAGAGTGAAGGTCTTCCACAAAGGAGTGATCACTAACGTCTCGTCCTGTCCGCAGGTCCATCCCTCAGGGAAGTCCTTCACCATGTGTGATGGAGAAGGGAAGGTGGTGTCAGTGGAGCTGAACGAACCCGTGAGTACAGCCGCCTCTCTCCTAGTTACTGATCCTCTAGAGACGTCTAACGTTATATAACAGGGACGGATTGACTCCATACGGTCCGTTTGTTTATCTTCCCTTTCAAGCCACTACGACTACATGGTTGAATATGTAAGATGAGAAATATTACATATATGAAGAAATCGACCAAGTGTTATGTAGGGGGGTTGATTAGTGCCCAAGAAGTGGCTTAATCCGAGGTCAGACTAAATTCTCTCAATTTTAAGACATATGTCTGAAGAGGACAATTGCTAAATGCAAAGGCCTAACGTCAGTAGGAATGCAAAATGCCATATAGACGATAAAGGGCTGGGATGCAAGTCGAGACTATACAATGGGTATCTCAAACTCAAATAATATCTTAATAACTCAAAGTCCTCATTTAAAGTTCTTACTTCGGAGACGCTTCTCAAGTACAGTAGCTTGAGTAGCCTGATATAATATACCAACATGAAGGATGCCTCCTCTTCTCCAGCTTGACGAGGAGCTGAGTGGCGTGGTGGAAGTCGTTGGCATGGTGACCAACAAGGGAGCTCTCATGGGCTCTGCCTACACCATATTCCAGGACGAGAAGGGCGTCGCTTTTGGTGAGTTTTATTTTTGAACACAAGAAGTTTCTTTATTTGTCATTGCAGACACATGTACATATTTTTCTCATGTTGAAGCGGTTTTAGTGCACTTTGAGCTCTTATGTTGTTAATCTTTGTTTCCTCTTACCCTCCAGATCTGGAACTTTACAATGAAGCTCTCAAAGTGATCCATGACTTCTCTCAGTACTACCCCTTTAAAGTGGAAACAAGTGGATAAATGACTTTGGCCCTTTTTCGTTATGTGATTCCTTCAGTTTGTTTTGTAAATGTTTAATTATACGTTTGTGCACGATTTGCAGCCAAAGTAGCTTTCTGTAATAAAATTGTATATTTAAAAGCTTGCATCTTCACTACAAGTCCAAACGTTGAATACACTGTACAGCAAACAATGTTAATCTCTTTAACCATATCAAGATTAAATTATCCATAATGTATATAATTTAAAATGCCTAATGTATTATGAAAATGGCATTTTCCAACGTGCCTGTCAATGTAGATGTAACTGTAATGAGCCTGCTCCATGGTTCCATCTGCTGGTTGAAGACTAAATGCATCCTATTGCAGTACTCTGCCTCTATGACTTTACTTTATCGACATCATGTCATTTAGACATAGAAATGACCAATAATACAAAACAACTTGATTTATAGTGATGCAGGAAATCATAAAAGTGTACATTTAAATGTACTATGTATAAACCTACCTTAAATATATAACAAGTCAAAGCTGATATTTCATTTGATACAATGTAACTTAACCTGCCCTTTGAACTTTCTTGACCGTGCTAATGCCTAACCTTTTACTGGTATATTCCATCATTGCAATACTTATTTAAATCTAGGCTTCTCCCATAACAATTTCTGAAACCACCATAAGATTATCTGGATTTCTCCAGCACCACAGCTAATGCAGTTGTGCAAGGCTACAATGATCCATCCCAACCAATGATTAAAAAAAACGCATCCAAAGAAAATGTGAAAGCAATTGTGACCACCAAGGGGCTGTAATGGGCTGATTGTCAGCAGTGATGATTTATCTAGTGGACAGAACGGAGTGAGTAACCGTGCCTATACACGGCCCTCTTGAGGGGTGGGAAGGGCTTGCCTGGAGCAGGCCAGCTGTCATGTGAATGCAGGTCGAGACGACTGCGCTTGTTTTGACATCTGCTCTTATCTGAGCCTCCATTTTAGAGCGATCGCTGCAATCTGTTAGCAAATCAATCTGTCATTATTCTTATTCTTAGAGATCTTGCAAGATATCACATTTAGACAAATGAGAAGAAAGAAATGTATCCCTCCTAGGCAGGGTTACATTTCCAAATGAATAAATTCAGTTGAAGCCGGTGTAAAGCAACGTCTTCTGTGACCAGATTTCTTTTTCAAGTGGAAATAACTATACTGAGAGCAGGTATAAAAAAATTTGCTAAATTGTACATTCAACAGCCTGGTGCGTAGATGCATACAATATCATTTATCTGCTTATACGGTCTGTGTGTCTCCTGCACTATAACCCTGTGATCAGGTGGCTACTGCTAAACAAATCCCCTTCTCCACAACCCTATACCAAACCCAGTGACACCAACTCTATACCTAACCTACTGATACCAACCCTCTACCTAACCCACGTATACCAACTGATGTATATCACTGTTAATAATATTCCCCTTTACAAATAAGTCACTGCGCATACAACGGTGCCTCTTATGACCTTTGTCCTCCCTATTGAAACAATATTGAATCAGAAATGTGCTTATTCTGTTGATAAGTGCACATTACTTAAAGTTAATTGGTATGGATGCTAACAGTGGATCTGTCACCAGCCCTGCACACATCCGAGCTAGAGTACTGGAGTACTGGTTCTGACCCTCTGAGTACCAGTAAGGCCTTCTGAGTCACAAGCTGAACACCGTGGGATGGTTTCTGTCTTTTCTCTTAGTGCTTGAGCACTAGAAGTTTCTAATGGTAGGACCTCATTAGAGGGTAGCTTCCACGGATCTACACTGGGCTTTGAGGAGGTTTCCGTCTCATTACCAACATTGTCTTTGCAGCTGTTAAGCCCGCCAACAATACGCTGTACATATGAAGGGTTCAATTTAGAGTTGTATCATCGTTCTATAATAAAATAAGTATAAAGCAACTTTTGAGGCACTTTAGTCTTTTGAAGTTCCCTTTCTGAAGGTCGACAAAGCCCAGCTTTGTGTTAACACTAGTGTTACACAGTCAACCAGATCAGTGCTGATAGGCCCTCGGTCGGGCCTGGACCCCTGAGCATTTCAGGGGTGGTCCCCCACTGGTCTGTTGTGCCTGTTAACCCCGTCAGGACCACCCCACCGGCCTCCACCCGGCCCTGGATCTGCTTCAACCGCCCAATGAAGTCCTCCGTGGTGATCCCCCCAACACACCTCCAGAAGGGCATCCTTCTTCGTCCACATACCCAGAGCCGTGGGGGGCTAGGGCCGTGGGGGGCTAGGGCCGTGGGGGGCTAGAGCCGTGGGGGGCTAGGGCCGTGGGGGGCTAGGGCCGTGGGGGGCTAGAGCCGTGGGGGGCTAGGGCCGTGGGGGGCTAGGCCTGCTATATAAAGCTGTCAGGCCCATTTGGTAGTTTTTCACATTCCCACATGCTTTTCCGCTGTGTCATGTCTGTGACATGTTGAACAAACGATCAGAGCATGGCAGGTTCAAGGAAACTTAATGGCTGCGGCTGCAAGCTACTTGGGTGAATTACAAATGCTTTAATAAAAACGGCCATTCATTTTTTCTTGAGGCTTTGAGACTTAATTTGCCAGCAAATACTCTGGAGCCAATGGAGGAAAATGTATGAAACGTTCATACTATTCAATTACTTAACGTCTATTCATTTTAGGAATATCACGTTTTTGGTTTGAACTGAAGAACAGCGGGTAGCCTGTCGGTGTGGTTCTAGAATTAAAGGCAGGGCAGCAGCCGCCAGGGAACGCTCTTCTCCTCTGCCTTGCGGCAAACAAAAAACACAAGGTTTGTATTTCAAACCTACATTTAGCTATTTTATTTATTTAGGATCCCCCATAGTTATTACGGCCGTAACAACTGTTCTTTCTCGGGCCTCAAAAGACAAGACAATTAAACATCACGTCATTGATAATCAAAAGACAAACACCAAAACCATAAAATAAATGAAGTAGTTCTCTTACCTTCATGTCAGCTCAACAATAATGGTTTAACAAGTAAATCACATCACGAAGAATCTCACACTGAATATCACACAGAATGTAACACAGAATATCCCACAGAATATGACTGAATATGACACTGAATATTAATAGTAAAGAATTTCTTTTTTTATTAATTGCTTTTAATTTATTTGTTAGAATTGATCCTACTGGTATCTGGGTTTAATGTAGTGGTCGTTTTTTCAAGTTTGACCTAGTCCTATGCATTAATTGTATTTAAAGTATTGGGTAAAGGTAAAGGAAACATACCATGAGGCCTGTCTGGAGTCATAAATATGACATTATGGAATAAGTCACTTTTTGTGAACCTGAAGGGAAAGACCGGATGTCTGAGAGTTATGATCTGCCACATGCTATTGGAGCTTGGAAGTCATAGCTTCCTGGCTCCCTGGGTTGAAACGAAGCTGAAGATGAGTTGTTGCTACCTTTCTTTAAGTTAAGTCTTTGTTTAGTTAGTTAAGTTTATTTCCCGCAGGTTTGCTTATTAGTTAAACGGCTTCTCAAGGTTTGGTGTAAAGTGCACCTACCAGATGTGCAGGCTGCTGTACACTGACAGGCTGCTGCTCACCGACACGCTGCTGCTCACTGACAGGCTGCTGTCCATTGACAGGCTGCTGAACTTACAGGCAGCTGAACACTGACAGGCAGCTGAACGGACAGGCTGCTGAACCATGACAGGCTGCTGAACTTACAGTCTGCTGCCCACTGACAGGCTGCTGAACTTACAGGCTGCTGAACACTGACAGGTTGATGAACAGTGACAGGCTGCTGCTCACTGACAGGCTGCTGTTCATTGACAGGCTGCTGAACTCCCAGGCTGCTGCACCCTGACAGGCTGCTGCAGTAGGGCCTCAGTGAATCCATCAGGAGCGTCTCCCTTCCCTTTGCGCCAGGAGCGGCGTGTGTCTGTTTGATTGATGCCAGGCTCCTGTCAGGCCCTATAGCCTGTCTACCTGAGTTACGACGTGGGGCCAAATGGCTCTTTTCCATATTGACATTTTCCAGAGCTCTCTTCTGAGCGGATCTCGCCCGCATGGACCGCGTCTCGATAGAGGATCATCGCTCCGCTCCCATTCTGGACCCCGTAAGTCTTCTTTATGTTGCTTCTTATTCAATGTTTGATTGACATTCGGTCACACACTTAAGGCCAATTGCAAAGATGGGAGAAGTATTGCTATGGTACACAGAGAGCTCCCAGCAGAACAGTAAAGCAGGAATGCATTCAGCGTTCCTGGATGTTCCTCGTGTTGGACCACAGTGGGCCCGGGCGACCGCAGCCTCTCAGAACGTGTTGTTACAACCGTCCATGATCACACAAACACAACCGTGGACGCAGCCTTTGTCTTCTCACGGGGGGATTATTAACGCATTCCCAGCCTTGCTGGCCCTGCCTTTGCCTTTGAGCTCACAGGGTCCTCGTCATACATATTCAGTGTGTGTGTGGGGGGTGTCCAGCAGGTCTGACTCCAGAGCGCGGACCCCCTCACTCGGCGGCCTCAGAGCAGCGTCACCTCGGACCCACAGCCGTCCCTCCTGAGCCTCTACGGAAAACAATCTGCGTCTGATTTAACAGGTGAGAGCTGCTCTGGTTCATTATATGCTTGTTTTTGCGGTGCTGATTACATGATGGCATAGTTAGCTACTGGGGTGGGGTGGGGGGGGGGGGAGCACCAAAAGTGTATTCAAATAGACATCTATTTCATTATTCATGGATCACTGTTGATACTGCTTAGAAAGACGTTTCAGTTATCAACCTAGGCCTAACTAAGTTATGTTAATATAAGTCCACAGTCGGTAAAATATGGCCCCACCATAATTGTTTTGAAGAAAATACTTTTGGCTGGGTCTTAATATAGCCTATAATATAGTTTGCAATTATATAATATAACTATAGCAATTGATCTATATGTGCTTCTGTCTGACTCTACAAAAACGCCGCTATACTTTCAGAGACTGAGATGGTTTAAATCAGTGGCCATGCAGTGAATACATTTCATGATTAATATTTATGGCGCAAAATCGATAGACAGACGAGTGTAGCGTTGTCCCCCCCTAGTGTTGTGAACCAGCAATGTTTGGCGTGCCGGAATTCGTCCAGCAGTGGAGGGATTCCACTGTGTGAGTTGTGAAGACTTACTTTTTTGAAGGATAAGGGATTATAATTGGCTACATGCTCAATTATATAATTGTGTTAATCGTAGGGAACAGAACACTTTATTTACTTCAGGGTTAGAATTCCAAAAATTGGCAAGATTTACGATGGAGGAAACAAAATTATGAAATTGAGTTTTACAGCTTCAAGGTTTGAGTAAATATATTCTTATAATTATTTAAACTAAATAATAGTTCATGAATAAATAAATAACACATCACACAACATCGATATCGACTTTTGCAGTAGGCCAATATCGTGTTAAATGCAGTCCCCACATGTTGTGCGGCAGGGTGAGCGGACGCTGGAGTCATGCGCTGGGTCCTAGAGCTAGCCTGTCTGATGCTGCTCCTGCGGCTCTCTGCCGGAGCCCAGGGGAGGAGGAGGAAGGGGCAGAGAGACGACAACCAGGTCATCCTGAACGAAGGGAAAGGTAAGACAACAAGTAAATCACATCACATGTGTGTTTGGATGGATACGTGTGTGTTTGTGTGTGTGTGAGTGTGTGTGTGTGTGTGTGTGTGTGTGTGTGTGTGTGTGTGTGTGTGTGTGTGTGTGTGTGTGTGTGTGTGTGTGTCTGTGTGTCTGTCTGTGTCTGTCTGTGTTTTTTTTTTGGGGGGGGGCTTCTTGGGATGCCCTTCCCTTGAGTATTGATGCCCGTATTATGAAGACCCATGCAACATGATTCTGTCAATGTACTTTACCGCACCACATTTGAAAAAGTGAGGCACTGGAGAGCACTATTTGTTTGAATGCAAATACAATTTTACCACAAGATGGGAGAAATCTTGGAATCCCAGCCTCACAAGAGGGAATTAACGTTCCTCCACAGTCAGCCCAACATATTCAGTCTGTGTTTGCTGAGGCTTTGGTTCTAGTGGTTAGTGTGCTACCCTTCAGCAGAGGGGACCCCAACCTTTGTTTCCCCCTCAAGGCCCACTTCCAAGTCATCTAAACAAGTTTCTATGGCCCAGAGTCTACATGAAATAAGATCTGCACCCAGCCACAACCCAATTATCAACATAAACCCAACCATGGTGACCAACGTTCCATATGTACCCACCCTTATTAAAGCAACCATTATTTTTGTAAGAAAATACAATCAACATTGTTTTTAAACAAAAAGGCGAATAGCTTTAGACTAAATGACTGAGCAGTTATGAATCCCAGCTTTAACCCACAGGCCCTCTCTAACCTGACATAACCTGACCGACTCACAGCTAGCGTGGACCCCCCCCCTGTGGTGTGCATCGAGGCCGCAGTAACCCTGTTGCCCTTGTCTCTGTCTCCGTGGCTGTGGCTGATGTGCCAGTGCTGGTGTGCCCGGTGGAGCTGATGTTCCTGGTGGACAGCTCGGAGACGGCCAAGCTGCTGCTGTTCCAGAAGCAGAAGGAGTTCGTCCTGCGCTTCAGCGAGCGCCTGTCCCGCCTGCAGGCCCCCGGGTGGCGCGTGCGCCTGCGCATGGCCGCCGCGCAGTACAGCAGCAGCGTGGTCGTGGAGCACAACTTCCGCGACTGGCAGGACCTGGACGTGTTCCGGGGCCGCGTGGCCGCCATGGCGTACATCGGCCACGGCACCTACTCGGCGTACGCGCTGGGCAACGCCACGCGGCTGTTCGGCCGCGAGACGTCCCCGGGCAGCCTGCGGGTGGCGCTGCTGATGAGCGACGGCGTGGACCACCCGCGCAGCCCCAGCGCGCTGGCCGCCGCCGCCGACGCCAAGAACCACAACATCAGGGTGTTCGCCATCCGGCCGTCGGGCCAGCCCCGCGACGCCGTGGAGCGCCTGCGCTCCGTCGCCAGCGCGCCGCCCCACCAGCACGTCTTCAGCCTGGCCGACCCCCAGATGGAGGAGCGGCTGTACAAGGAGCTGGTGGGTGGTCCTCTGTATGACTAGAGACCCCCTCTAGTGGGGGGGGGGGTCCCCTCTGAGACTAGAGACCCCCTCTAGTGGGGGGGGGGGGGGTCCCCTCTGAGACTAGAGACCCCCTCTAGTGGGGGGGGTCCCCTCTGAGACTAGAGACCCCCTCTACTTGGGGGGGGGGGTCCCCTCTGTGACTAGAGACCCCCTCTAGTGGGGGGGTCCCCTCTGAGACTAGAGACTAGAGACCCCCTCTACTTGGGGGGGGGTCCCCTCTGTGACTAGAGACCCCCTCTAGTGGGGGGGTCCCCTCTGAGACTAGAGACCCCCTCTTGTGGGGGGGGTCCCCTCTGAGACTAGAGACCCCCTCTAGTGGGGGGGGGGGGTCCCCTCTGGTAGCTTGTCAGTTTAACATTAGCCGGTTTCACAGTGGATACAACCTTTAAGAGGTCACACCCCTCGGCCTCACGGTGATGTTTCTTGAGATCCTTCCAGATGCAATGTTTTACATTTTTTGCAATTCTGAAATTATCGAAATTATCGAAATTATCGAAATGATCGAAATGCAGTCATTTGACCATTTGTTCGATCTTTTTGTTGGATGAGTCATAATAATATTATTTTGCACGTATATCTATACCATTATGGTAGGCTTTTATAATATAGACATGATTGACAACAATAAATTGTAATTTGTACATTTGCATGTTTGTCTGAAGAAATACTGGCAATTCATGACATTTGTTAAATGTTAA